>NW_026781349.1:190000-312500 GCF_030144855.1 Hypanus sabinus
GTAAAGAATCACGGCCAATCGTCCCACCGAGTCCGCACTAACACCAGACACACAATCACACTGATATTTCACTAATAATCACGTTACAATCTGAACCGGCGGGTCGCAACCAGAACTAGACATCACCGGCCAATTAAACGACGAATTGCGAACGAAAATTATATGGGTAACAATGGCCTTCAATAACGGAACCGCAAGTCGATCTCATCAAAGGTCGCAGCGGAGTGATCGCATTCCAGCAGGAAGGATCTTACCATTGGAAACAGAAGCTCAGCACGTCAGTAAAATCGGGGGAGGCGTCATCTATTTAACAGAGGCTTGGGGAACACGATACATGTGAGAGTTAATTTATAATTCAGTCCAGAAATAATGTAGCTACATGTTGAGTGAGTGAAAGCGATATCAGTATCTCGATACCATCTCCGGCCTTTGAAGCTACGTTTAATATCTCTTTTGCTCGCGTATGCCTGAAGCAATTCGCCGAAGTAAGTATTGAGTTTAATCGACAGCACAACAAACCAAGGCGAGGCGCAATTAGAGGGTTTCTGCAGCATGGCTACAGGAAAGGTCGGGTTCGTTTCTTCACCATTTAGTTGATTGAATTGCGAAGACAGGAATGTGAGGGACACTGATGCGTTGATTGAACAAAGATACCACCTGTTCAGTCACGTTCAAAACCGGGAAGTGGGGCTGCGCGTGTTGAACGAAAGAACCAAACATGCCTTGCGGACGCATGTTTTTAGTGAATAAGTGATGATCTCCTGCAAAACTTGTAAACTTACGTCTCCTTGCTCAGTTCAAAACTCAGAGGGGCATCGTTAGGAAGTCAAATATAAATAATAACCAGGGTGTATCACCAGCACAAAATTAAATTGAACATTTCAGTTGAATGCTCAGCTTTAGAGACGCCCAGTGAACTGGGCGTTGCAAGCATTAAAATCACAAGTGCTCCCGATGAGGCTCGAACACACAGCCACGGCATTTCTCCACCGTCTACTGTCATATAAGTACCGCGCGCTAACCGATTGCACCACTAGAGCCCAGTGCTTTTCCATATCTGGAAAGAAAAAACTGGAAGATACTCGTAGAGCATAGAACATCGAAATATACAGGAAAAGGCCGCTCGGACCACAAAGTATTCCCACACCAGCTAAAAAGCAAATGAAACACATATTCTAATACAACCTTACTACCATTTCAATATCCTTCAATTTCACTGACATCCATGTGAATATCGAATCACCAAATGCGCAAATCAAATACTACCAATTAATTTGTTGGTGATGCAAACATTGTTGGTAGAATGTCAGATGAAAACGGGAGGGCGTACAGGAGTGAGATATGTGAACTAGTGGAGGGTTGTCACAGCATCAACCTTACACTGAGCGTCAGTAAGACGAAAGAGCTTATTGTGGACTTCAGGAAGAATAAGGAGAAGAAACACATACCAATCTTCAGAGGTATCAGAAGTGGAGGGAGTGAGCAGTTTCAAGATCCTGAGTGTCATGATCTCTGAGGCCCTTAACCTGGACACAACGTATCGATGCAGTTATGAAGAAGGCAAGAAAACGACGGTCCTTCATCAGTAGTTTGAAGAGATTTGGTATGTCAACAAATACACTTAAAAACTTCTATAGACGCACGGTGGAAACCATTCTGACAGGCTGTATCACTGTCTAGTCTGTGAGTGTGTGTTGGGGGGGGGGCGCGGGGGCTGTTGTTGCTACTGCACTGGACTGAAAGAAGCTACAAAGGGATTTTAAAGTTAGTCTGCTCCATCTTGCGTACTAGCCTACAAAGTACCCAGGACATCTTAGAGCAGTGCTGAGTCAGAAAGTTAGCGCCCACTGTTAAGGAACTCCAGCACCCAGGACATGTCCTTTTCTCACAGCTACCATCGGATATGAGGTGCAGAAGCTTGAAGGCACACACTCAGCGTTTCAGTAACAGCTTCTTCACCTCTGCCATCCGATTTCTAAATGGACATTGAACCGTGAACACTACCTCACATTTTAAAATACATATTACCTGCTTTTTTAAAACACGATTTTAATCTATTAGATGTACGTATACTATCATTGATTTACTTCTTTATTATTATTTATTTTCTTCTTCTATATCATGTAGTACTTTGAACTGCTGCTGCTGCTGCTGCTGCTAGGTTACAAGATTTCAGGACGGATACCGGCGATAATAAATCTGCTTCTTTTTCTGAATTCTAATTCTGATCTCTTTAAAACCTCTAATGTTCTTATTTCTACCATCATACCATGCAGTGCACTCCAGGCATCCTCCACTCTGATTAAAAAGCTTGACCTTGACATCGCCCCAGAATCTACCGCCTCTCATCTTCAATACATGACAGGTGGTATTAGTTACTTCAACCCCGGGAATCCGACACTCCCTGTCTACTCTACCTCTTCCACTCATAATATTCCAAAACTCTACTTTGAGCTCCCGAGAGAAAACAAACCATATTAAACCAAACTGTCATAAACGGACATACCCACGAAACCAGGCACCATCCAAGTAAACCTTCTCGTCAACGTCTTCAAGACCTCAACATCCTTCCTACAGTAATTGTAATCCTACATCTATAAAATTGTAAGCAATGCTCCCAAGTGGACTACTCACAGTCTTGCATATTTGCAACATAATCTCTTCACTTTTGAACTTAATGCTTCGACAAATAAGAGCAAGTTTTGTCTTATAAAAGCAAGGTTGATCGATTAACCACCACGTCGATCTTCGCTTTCAGCTCAAGCGGGTATAACTTGGGGTTCAAAGGCACATTATCAAATTAACTTCTTCTAATTCGGATGGAAATGAAACCAAGAAGGAAACGAAAGTCAGCAGGATCATCAACCCACATATCCCACACCGCACACAAAAATAGTACAACAACGGAGCAGGTACGTGAACACACAATCACACCTCACCACACAACCCCGCACAACAAAAACACACACTAAACGGAACAGACACATCGACCCCCAATTCCCCTCCCTGTACACAGAAAAGAAGAAAGATCAGGCAAAAAGCACAAAACACAGAAAATATATAAGTGCCAGAGTGAAAATAAATGTTCCAGTGCCTAACAAATGTATTCACCCACTTGGAAGTTTTAATTTTTATTGTTTAATAACATTGAATTTAACATGTTTTTTTTTTTAATCCGATCAACAAAAAACACCTTTCTGTGTCAAAGAGGAAACAAAAGCCGACAACGTTTTCGGAATTAATTATATTAACAGGAGACAGGGAATGAAAAAGAAAGCTAGCCTAGGGAGCACAAAGAACGCCCACACACAGCTGGAAAAATGCGAGTACCTAAAGATCCAATCGATTTGTTATATGAGATTATAAGAAATTGCAATAAATGGAAGTATACTAGCACTGATAACATTCATTGGTATTGGTGTGAATCTTTAGATTCGCTTCATCGTGGATCAATATAAGTTAGCAATTTTCTTTCAAATTTGAAAGAGTGACCGAATTTTTGACAGAAACATGTATAAATATAGAAAGTCTACAGCACATTACAGGCTACTCGGCTCGGTGTGTGCCAAGAATGTAACATACTCTAGAAGCTGCAAGAAATTTGCAGCCGCATAGCACTCTATTTTTCTAAACTCCATTTACTTGTCTAAGAGAATCTTCAAAGATCCCATTGTATCCAACTCTACCACCTTCGCTGGCAGTGTATTCCACACACCCAGTACTCCGGGAAAACACACCACTGATGTCCCCGTTGTACCTAATTCCTAGCACCTCAATGTATTACCGTTCGTGTTAGCCATTCCAGCCCTGGGAATACGCCTCTGACTATCCACACGACCAATACCTCTCATGATCGTATACACCTCTATCAGGTCACCACCCATCCTCCATCGATCCAAGGAGGAAGTCCAAGATCGCTCAACATAAAACATGTTCTCCAATCCAGGTACCATCCTTGTAAATCTCGTAATGCAAAACCCTAAGAGAAACCACAAACCATTCATCAATATCCCGTCCTGTCACAAACGCTGTATAGAATTTTATCAACATTCATTTCGCAACTAATCACCACTCGCTACAATATACGTACAAAACAGCAGAAAGTATGTGGTAAGGGTATGGAAGGACTTAAAGAACAACCAATATTAGAGCGGCTCGCTGTTTCTACTAGTCACCCCTGCTTCTGCGGATGTTTCAGTTGCAGCACGATCGGCACAGGGATCTTGTGAAAGGGTGGCAGAGGAGCCTTACGATCTTGCGGACGTAACCGGAGCCACGGACGGTGGTGACACCCCGCCCACCACCATTCAGAGTAATACCTCTCCCAAGAGTACTGGGGACTCAGTAGTTGACCTTTCAATGAATGAAAGTGACTGGCTGCTTGGCAGTCCAAGTCTTAAAGGGACTGCGGCATCTAACCATTCTCCGGGGGACTGGAGCGCCGAAGCTTGGATGGCAGCCGTCTTTCTGTCGGGGTTATGGAAATGGATGGAGATTCTTACTCGGGGATGGAGTTTCTTGTTCCGTGATGGAGATTCCTGCTCGGGGATGGCATCAGATAAACTACAAGTGTACGATAAGCTTTGTTTTGTATTTGTTTCTGGAGGGTAAGGGAAACCTGATGGGTGCATGCACAGACATTTATTCAACATTTTTACCTGGCCTCTTTCAAAAATGTGCAGGTCAGCCTCGAAGAACTCTCGCACATTTTTAGACGTGATTTATCTGCCGTTACGACATGTCAACTAATGTCTCCAGTTTATTCCGTTCAATGATCGGCCCGTTTTTGCCGTGGACATTTGCTAATTTATGGCCCAGTATGTTCTCAGCGTCAGTAACATGGCAGATATTGTTTCAAGGTCATAAACAGAAACGTAGACCAGTAGAATTCGTCCAGTGGAACAGATACCATAAAAAGCGAAATAAGTGAACAATCACTCTCAAGGCAGCGTCGACTACGGAGTCTTCAGTGCTTAGTTGGGAGAGGTATTACACTGAATTTGTGATGGGCGGGGTGTCACCAACGTCCTGCCAATTGCCAACATGAAGATTGCGGGACGTGGAAAGATAAATTCAACAATGGAGCTTGTGGAGCGTGAAATACTGGCTGTGATTGAGGGTCTTATCGTACCAGAGAGAGAAAGGGACATGGGTATCACCATAAAAAGGAGAGGACAGTTCAGCCGTTGCAAAAAAAAACACAATTATTTCCCAATCATGGCAAGCCACTCAGAGTGAGAACGAAATGCCGTTTCTTCCACTTATGCTCTTCTTCACTATGGCAGACAAAGATTAAAGTCCTGACGTCAGTGGATTCAGCATTAAACAGGAACACGGGACCAACCGCGTGGACAAGTATTCTGCAGACTGAGCAGCCAAACTGAGTGTTTTTATTGTTATAATGTGTCTAGTTGTGAACAATGAAAGTGCAGTAGCCTCGGCCGGCAAACGTGCAATTACATTATCGCGTCATTGCATTACGTCAAATGAAACGAAGAAAGTCAACACATTACGCGAACATACTCTAAAACTTACACTTACAATAAATCTATCCATCGTATTAGACGCAGCTGATATAGGGAAGTTGTTACAATACTTAACCCAGGTACTTCGCTAATAGGTTTTTAAATTACGAATGAAGCATCTTTTCTTCCCCTGAATCAAGAAGTGAATGACAGATTCTCCGCTGATATCTGAAATACTGAGCATCCTGAGCAGCTGCATCACTGACTGTTTCGGAAATTGCATCATCTCGGATCGCAAGACCCTGCAGCGGATAGTGAGTTCAACTGAGAAGATTATCGGGGTCTCTCTTCCCGTCATCACAGACATTTACACTAGACGCTGGATCCGCAAAGTGAACAGAAATATAAAGTACCCCATGCACCCCTCATACAAACTCTTCTTCCTCCTGCCGTCTGGGAAAAGGCTCCAAAGCATTCGATCTCTCACGACCAGACCATGTAACAGTTTCTTCCCCCAAGCTTTCAGACTCCTCAGTACCCAAAGCCTGGACTGACAACTTAACCTATTCTGTTTATTATTTATTGTGATGTTTGCACTGTTTTTGTGTACTTTACGCAGTCCTGTGTAGGTCTGTAGTCCAGTGTACCTTTAATTGTATTGTTTTTACGTAGCTCAGTCTAGTTTCTGTACTGTGTCATGTAACATCATGGTCCTGATAAAACATTGTCTTATTTTTACTATGCACTGTACCAGCAGTTATGATCGAAATGACAATAAATGTGACTTGACTTGACTTGCCTTGACTAAAATTGATTTGTAATGTTCCCGGTTCGGACCTTCCTGATGAAACCCCTCTGCATCAGCCCGATTGCATTCAGAGCAGGAACGATAGGATCTCTAATCAGACAAATATTTTATACACAATTCTGTTTGTGATGCTTGGATTTCCATCATCTGCAGATTTTCTCTTGTTTGTGAAATGTTACATATTATTATGTAATGACCTTTCTGATCAGTGTAGACAGATATTCGGAATGTGTTCAACACCACATTATCAACCGGCATCTGAAAACGTTATTATTTTGAGCATCAGTTTCGTCTCCTTTTCTACATCATGAGAAAGCCGTCACTATTTTTGAATCTCCCAGGCCTTGTCATCCTTGGTCGGTAATTATCCTCGTCGGCCCATCTCTGACCATCAGACAAACTGATCAATTTCATTACATATCTGACCAGCCGTTGGCTTATGACTGCAACCAGCATCTAGACACGGTGAAAGGCTCTTCTTACCTGTTGCTCAGTTCAGACCATTCAGCACATCGAGTTAACACGTCAGGAAAAAAAATGAACATAATATATATTGTTGTGTTGTATTTACAGAGAAAGGATAGTAAAGATTGTCAAATAAGTAAATGCGAATATCTACCAGACTGTTAACAACGCTAGAAATTTCCAGCATCTGCGAAGCAATTTTCACTGTTGGTACAAATGCAATGAATGTAGATGCTCTGTCGGTTTAAGTAACTACGCCGATTCGAGAGATATAAACAGTGATTGAATTGCTCTGCTTCATACTGGTGTGAACCCTGATGGCAGCTGGTTTATATACGAGGGACCACATCAGTATGCAGCGTATTCAAAATTCTGGAGTACCTCAGCAGGTCAGGCAGAAATGGAAATAAATTAACAGTCGGCATTTCGGGTCGCGACTTTCAACAGGACTGAACATGAAAGGGGAAGATGCCCGAATACGAAGTGTTGGGGGGGAGCGGAGAACAGGCTTGAAGGTGACTCGTAGAGACAGGTAGGTGGTACAAAGGGGCGAGATAAATGTCCTGGGTTGTTGGCCTGAGTGGAAAATGCAAAGCTCTGGAGAAGAAGGAGTCCGATAGGAGAGAGGATCATGGAAGAAAGGGGAGCTGAAGGGGCAGTGAAGGGAGGCGATAGACAGGTAAAAATAAGAGTATAAGGCCATAGGAAAATGAGAGAGGGAAAATACCTGAAGATAGAGATATCCGTTTCATGCCATAATATTGTATGTTACCAAGACGGGGCATACGCTGTTACATCTCGAATACCACAGGAGGAAGGGCCCAGGGAGAGAGAGACGGAGGAATGATAAAAACGAAGGCAAAGTAATACGATAAGTGAAGAGAGACAGACAGCGATTGGGAGAGTCACCGTGGGGGAAGAAAGAGAGATCAGGCGGAAGAAAGGAGAGACTAGGAGAAAAAGACGGGGAACGGGGGAGAGTATGAGGGGGAGACAGGATAGGGGACGAGAGATCGCAAGAGAAGAAACCGCTGAGAGACAAAGACTGGGATAAGAGGAAATGTGTGGTATAGAGATGCGAATTGAATGAGAGACTGGAGGAGAAAGATTTTGGAGAGAGAGGTGGTGTAAAGAATGACGGAGAGAGAAACTGGGGGAGCGATAGACTAGGAAGGGAGCGTGAGAGATTGGGAAGATATAGAGAGACAAACTTTGGAGAGAGAATGGAGAGAATGATAGAATGGGAAGAGAAACTCGGGAAAGAGAGACTTGGAAAGACTGGCTGCGAAAGAAAGATTGGTGGAGAATGAAGCCAGAGTAGGATTGGAAAGGGAGACTGCGATGTCAGAGAGGCTGTGGCAGACAGAGCACGGGACAGAAGATAGACTGGGAGAAGATGCATTGGGGGACAGAGAGAGAGAGCGAGAGAGAGAGAGAGAGAGAGAGAGAGAGAGAGAGAGAGAGAGAGAGAGAGAGAGAGAGAGAGAGAGAGAGAGAGAGAGAGAGAGAGGCCCGAAATCTCGACTGTTTACGGCTTTACCTCTGAATCCCCTGGGAAATTCTGTTTTACATTTATGAAGCTCTTGTTGATCAGAATACTAAATAGTGAGACAGTGCATCGTCACTGTCACCACAGGAAGAAGGGCCCAGGGAGAGAGAGACGGAGGAATGATAAAAACTTTAGCAAATTAACACGATAAGAAAAGAGAGACAGACAGCGATTGGGAGAGACACCGAGGGGGAAGAAAGAGAGATCAGGCGGAAGAAAGGAGAGACTAGGAGAAAAAGACGGGGAACGGGGAAGAGTATGCGGGGGAGACAGGATCGGGGACGAGAGATCATCGATAGTCTTCCCAAAAAATTTAGCGTTATCTAAATAAAATACAACGTTAACGGCCGAGGTAACAAACACGTGTCTCCGCTATATTTTAAAAAAAGAGGATTTGGATGTTCCGCTAGTCCCATTGATCTGCACCGATGTCAGTCACTGTTTACACTCAGTAGCCGAGGCAGACCAGACAACAGCCTATCTCTCGGTCCGCACTGAAAGCCCCGTTAAATGAATGTAAATGTCCCGATTTTTGATTTATTTCAATTTCCCTCCGAAAGAAGTTGTGAACGTTTGTGACGTGTCTTCTGCGGCTTCTGTCTGATGCATCTCTGAGTGACAGGAGGAGACCGTTTGGCCCATCGGCTAGGTGCCGGTTCCACGGGGAGGAATTTCAACAGAAGGAGCTGGGGGAGGGATATTATTGAAATGATAATAAAAGGGGTCGGACAGAATATTTGTCCAGGTGACGTTCGGAGAAGGGGACAGGAGGGACTCTTCTGTGGAAGTGTCTGAGTCCGCAGGTGGGGAGCAGGGACTCACACCATTGGTGGGCAAAACACAGGTGACGTCCCAACTTAGCTCACCAGATCTGGAATATCTCGCAATTAATTTCCCTCCATTTTACCAGTCGGGAGAGACTTCAGCGATCAGTTTTGTAGCAGTCAATATTCCACCTCAGGTCAAAGTCTGACAGGCTCCAGATGATCTGAGCGATATGAGGAATGTGCAAGAAACACCCCGACACCTTCACTATCATTTTGGGGGATTTCAACCAGACCAGTTTGTAAAAGTCATTAAGTTGTCAACAGATCACCCGTAGTACGAGAGGAAACAACACACTGGACCATGGTTACATCACCATCAAGAGCGCGCTCTGCGCCATCCCACGCCGTCACTTCGGAAAGCCTGATCAGCCGGCAGTACTTCTACTCTCAGATATAGACAGAGAATGACGACCACAGCACAAGCGTGTGAATCGGGAAGCACGCGACCACTTACAGAACTGCTGTGAATCGATGGGCCGGACTGTATTCAGGGAATCATCTTCGACCCTGGATGAGAATGCCACAGTTGTTATCGACTTCATTAAAACCTGTGGGGATGAGTTGCGCTGTACATACCCAAATCAAGATCTCTGGATGATCCAGGAGGTTCACCGTCTGCTGGACACTAGATCTGTGTCATTTAAGTCTGGTGACCTAGGTCTAAGCAAGAAAACCAGTATGACATGTGGAGCCTATTTAAAGAGCTCAGAATTCCGACTGTGCTTGGAGACGATCATTTCTGGCAGGGTTTGCAAGACATTACGTCCGACAAAGCGAAACACAGCAACATGAATGCCAGCGATGCTTCACTACCAGATGAACTCAACACCTTCTATGCCCGCTTTGAAAGAAAGAATATAACTACGGCTCTGAAGATCCCCGATGCACCCGATGACCCTGTGATCTTTGCCTCAGAGGCCGAAGCCAGGCAATATTACAGGAGTGTGAACCTTCAGAAGGCGACAGGGCCCGAGGGAGTACCTGATTGGCTCTGCAAACTTGTGAGAACTAACTGTCCGAAGTATTCAAGGCCATTTTCAATCTCTCATTGCTAAATTCGGAAGTGTCCACCTGCTTCAAAACGGCAACAATTATACTAGTGCCCAAAAAGAGGAGAGTGAGCTCCCTTAGTGACTATCGTCCTGTCGCACTCGCATCTACGGTAAGAAAATGTTTATCGAGGTTGGTTATGGCGAGAATCAACTCTTGCATTAGCAAGGGCCAGGACCCATTGCAATGTGTCCGTTGCCACAATAGGTCTACGGCAGATGCCGTCGCAATGGTTTTTCACACCAGTTCAGATCACCTGATCAGCACGAGCATCTCTGTCAGGATGCAGTTCATTGACTATTGCTCAGCCTTTAACACCATTATTCCTCCAGGCCTGTTGAAAAAGCTACAGAACCTGGGCTTCTGTATCCCCGTCAACAACCGGATCCTCGACCTCCCAACCGGAAGACCACAATCTGTATGGATTGGAAATCATATCTTCTTCTCGCTGACGATCAACACTGGCAAGACTCAGGGATGTATGCTCAGCCCACTGCTCTGCTGTCTATACCGATGATTCTGTGGCTAGGTATAGAATAAGTGCCATCTATAAATTCGCTGATGCTGCAACCAATGCTGGTAGAATCTCAGATGGAGAGGAGATGTACCCAGTAGTTGAGGATATAACCTGGTTCCAACATATCGATGCAGCTATAAGCAAGTCAGACCGCGGCTATATTTTGTTAGAAATTAAAACTGATTTGATTTGTCAACTAAACACTCGAACACATCTGAAGACGTACCGCGAAGAGCATTCTGACAGGCTGCATCACCCTCTGGTATGGGGACTGTGGGGTGGGAGGGGTGCTACTGAACAGGACCGAATGAAATTTATCCAGCCCTGTCTGGAAAACTAGTCTCCGAAGTATCCATGATGTCTTCAATGAGCAGTGTCTCAGAAAAGCGGTGTCCATAATGAAGGACCCCAATCTCCGAAACATGCCGTCTTCTCATGGTTACCGTCAAGAAGGAGGTAAAGAACCCTGAAGGCACACATTGAGCGATTCAGTAACAGCTTCTTCCTCTCTGCTATCAGATTTCTAAATGCACATTGAACCCATAAACTCCACCTCAGTACTTCTATTCCGTTTTTGCACCGCTTATTTCAATTGTACTGGTGAATATACAATAATACAGTATATACTTACTGCTATTCATTTCTTTCTATATCCATCATGTAGTTTTCATTGTTAGTGCTGCCACAATGCAAGCAAATGTCACGGCATATGCCAATGATATTAAGCTTGACTGGGATGTGATGGAATGGAAAGGACAGGAATCCAATGGGGTTGGATGGGAAGCGTTGGAACTCATTTGGGTTTAATGGGGGAAGGGAAGGGTTCAACAATATTGGGTAGGGTTGGACAGTCTCGGTACATCATAGTCGAAGACAAACTGATCCAGGCTACAATTGGAGCCCAGGGGGAGGACGGTGAGCTAATCGTCTGCCATGGTCAGCCTCTGGACGGGGAAGGATGGGGTAGGGATTGACATTCAGTGGGTGGAATTAGAATCCGTAAGGGTTTGCCCTTTCTCACTGGATTCTGCGACACACCCAATTACCTCCAGAACAGGGTTGTCAAACTATCGGCCCGCGGGATGATTTGGGGGAAGAAAAAGTATATTCAAAAGTATATTATGTATCTTTACGGTAGCCGCTCTCTCTCTCCCCTCTCTCTCCCTTGCCATTCTCTCTCCCACTGCTGTCTGTGCCGCCTGCTGTGCCTGCAGATTGTTGTGTTCACTTAGAAAATAATGTGGGGCAGTGAACCACCCGCTGTGCATAAGCACCTACCAGCCTGCACTGAAGACCACTTGGGCCCCACTTACGTCATCAGACACAGTATAATCACACAGAGTACTCTAGTAAGGAACACATGTAGCAAGGTTCAGACTGCTTGCTGCTTTGGTTCAAAATGCTTTCCAAGAAAAGAAAAGTTGACATCGAAGGTCGGATATTGAACAATAATTGAAACGATCGTTTTTTCCTTCTGTGAAGCAGAAGTTGAAGCAGCTCTGAAAAAAAGAAAAACACAGCAATCGGTGTTCACCAGAAGTCGAGAGACTCATGATGGAGCTGTCAAGACCAGTTATATTATTGCCAAAGAAATAGGTGCTGAATACTCAGAGGAGGAATACTCAAAGCAGGCATGCTGACGGCGGCTGAGCTGGAGTGCCCTGAGAAGAGACAGGCTTTTAGTAATATCAGCTTGTCAAGAAATAACGTGGCAGAAAGAATCCGGGACCTTACAGGAAATTTGAACAGTCAACGAATCGACAAACTGAAATCAGTTATTGTCTTCTGTTTTGCAATTGATGAGAGCAACGACGTGACTGATGTGCTCAATTGGGATTACTAATTCCTGGTGTTGATGCACCTTTGACCGTCACCGAGGAGTTTTTGGAGATCGTGCCCATGACAAACACCACAAAGGCGAACGATGTTTTTTCCAGCCTCGTCCAGGCCTTGGACAAACTGGGGGTTAACGGGCGTCACGCGGTCAGCGTGGCAACAGATGGCGCAACATCCATGGTCGGGAAAATGACAGGTGATGTTGCGAAACTCAGAGAGAAAGTTAAGACAGAGAATCCAGACCAGGAATTCTGGAATTTTCATTGTATTCTACACCAAGAGGCGTAATGTAGCAGGAGCCTGAAAATGAACAATGTCATGGATGTAGTAATCAAAACGGTTAATTTTATTAGAGACAAGGGACTCAATCATCGTCAATTTGACACTATTTTGTCCGAAAGTAATATTGGACACTGCCTACCCTACCACACTGAAGTCCGCTGTTTGAGCAGACGGGTAGTGTTCAAACGATTTTTTTTTCAATTACGTGCGGAAATTGGACTATTCATGAACGAGAAAGGAAAGCCAATGGCAGAGTTGGATGACCCAGATTGGCTTCATGTTCCTGCATTTTTGTGGATATAACAGAGCACTTAAATCTGCTTAATGTTAACATACAAGGCCGCAACAATCTTGATACGGAATACTAAGAAAGCATTCGTGCCTTTCAAATTAAATTAGGTCTGTGGGAGATGAAATATCACGGAACAACCCAGCTCTTTTCCCCTCTGTGTGTGTCGCTCCTGGGAATAATGACAACATGGACAGGAACAAGGTCAAAATATCACGGCTGAAAAGTGAGTTTCAGAATCGTTTCCAAGTCTTCACTCAGCTCGAGAAATAATTCTGACTATTTTCCTCGCCATTTGCCGTCAACGCTGCATCAGATATGCCGGAGAAACTCCAAATGGAACTGATTGAAACTCAGTGTAACTCGGCTTTGAAATATGAACTTAAGACTATGGTTTTTGACTCATTTTATCAATACCCGGGACCAATGTACCCCAAAGATGATAGATCTTGCCTCAAAGATCCTTTGCATGTTGGGACAACATATCTCTGTGAGCAGGCGTTCTCCATAATGAACTGTAACAAATCCAAACTGCGCTCGCAGCTGACACACAGACATCTAAATGGCATTATGGAAAAAGCAACTGCTCAGAAATTGGTCCCTGATGTAGATGGGCTTAAAACCAAGAGGAATCAGGTGTCTGGAAGCAGTAGGTGAAAAAAAAATGAGTGAAACTGTTCGGTGCACTGCGACGTGTAAGCAAAATGCGTTATGAAATATTGAGTGTCATAATATTGTGAATCATTCATTCATTTTCCGACTATTCTATTCTATTTGAGGCTAACGGTGTTCACTATCTGAGTTTGATTGCTGGAAGCAAGCTACTAAAAATTAGGTGCAGCTGTGTAGCCTACATTTACAATTCTTTTCGTTAGGTCTACATTTGTTTCTGCTAATGTTCAAATGGCTTATTAGTGCTAAAGGTGTGGCTCCCAAATCAGTTGTATCCAAAAGTGCAGTGTTTCTTTTCTCTCTCTCCAGAACTTTCTTGAAGCCTACGACTTTAAGTGAATACCAATCATAAAAATAATGCTTGCTGGGCAATCATCATCATTAGAAACGAAATTCGTAAAGTGAAACACTTTGTAGTTATAGCAGAGACTGAGACACAGAAGAGTAGGTTGAACAAACGCAGGCAACGAAAGCTGTTGGAGCACGCACGCGTACAACTGATCCGGCCCGCATTAAGTCGAATTTTGTCCAATCCAGCCTATGACCTAAAATGATTTTGACACCCCTGAGCTAGATGCAACAGGCGTTTTCCACTGAGGCTGGATAAGGTGAAGTGTGAATGGTGAAATGTTTCAGTGGACAGCGTTGTTAAGAAGGTATATTGTATGTTGGCATTCATAAACCTTAGGATTGGGTTCAGGAGTCGTGAGGTAATGTTACAGCTGTAAGTGACCTTGGTCAGACCGCACTTGGATTGCTGGTTTCAGTTCTGGTCACCTTAGTGCAGGAAACATGTGGATAATATAGAGGGAGCAGAGGAGATTTGCAAGGATGTTGCCTGGATTGACGGTCTTACCTCATGAAAACAGGTAGAGGAAACTCGGCCTTTTCTCCTTGGAGCGACGGAGGATGAGAAGAGACCTCATAGAGGTGTATAAGCTGATGAGGGACATAGATAGCAAGAGGCCTTTTCTCAGGGCTGGAATGGTTAACAGGGGAGGGCATAGTTTCAAGGTGCTTAGATATAGGCATCGAGGGGCTTTCAGGGGTAATTTTAAAGACGCAACAGTGGTGGGTGAGTGGAATACACTGTCTGCGACGATGGTGGAAGACGAGAAAATAGGGTCTTTTAAGAGCCTCTTAAATAGGTACACGGAGATTTGAAAATTAAATAGCTATGCGCTTGGGATATTCCCGGAAGTGTCTGGAGTTGGTTACATGATCGGCACGACATTGTGGGCCGAAGATTCTGTAATGTGCAGTAGATTTTTATTTTCTGTGCTCTATGGAACATGATGGGGAAGGTCTTCACTCCGATGGTGGTGGGAATAAGTAACAACTTACATGAGCATGCGGGTTCTGATTCATCATGGAGAACTATAGGAATTAGTAGGTTATGGTTTTGCTTTGGGTTGTTTTCAATTCGATAGGATTAGCCAGAGTCATAGTTCAGCACAGACCGGTCAGGCTGAATCGTCTACTTTCAGCAGTGGTGTTATATGATTGCATGACTTTAAATTGATACTGAACCGACCCAGACATCTCTACCCGGCACGGTCTGAAACCAGGGCACTGTTTCCAGCGCGGCGACATATAAATGTACTGTATATACAGTATCTATCAACCAACGATGCATAGAGTTTGGATTGCATATAATGTAGCGATTTATTACTTATTTGTTGTTTGATTTGTTTATTCTATTTCAATTGTTCCAATGAATCTTTGTCTGCTTTTGCATTCTCGAACACAATCGCATTGACATATTTACATCCAATCTGTGAATTTTTTATTTTCCTTTCAACCATTCCCGATGTATGAACTAATAAAAGCCAGCTGTTTTCCAATCTTTGCGACCATCGTGAAAGCATCTCACGGCAAGAAGACACCAGGGTGCCCATTAACTGGAGTAGAGAACTACAACTACCGTGCACTCCTCCGACGCCACTGCAAGTTCCGCTCCCTTTCAAGTCACCAGAAGCAAACACACAGGCCCCGTGTCTTTATGAAGGTGCCAGTTTGATCAACGTAACCAGCAAACCCGTAGTCATGATTTCATCTAATTTGACTGTAATAGTCTCATTTCCTTCCGCCCCACAATCATTGAAATCACTGGTTATTTAATGAACACTTTCCTTTTGGTGGACTGTATTACAAGACAGAGGTTGGTTTTGTTATCAGCTTTACAAATGAATATCTTGCTGTCCGATTTGTAACGAATTCACTTTACGACTGCGTCATTTATTTCATCGCAGAGGCACTTTGATCAGCGAACCGCCTTAAATTTGCCTCTTTTCTAGCTAGTGATTTTCCTGTGACGTTGTAATGACGGAATACGAAACAGGTAGGCAAGCACCGGAGAGCAGAACTATGCAAAGTATCAGAGTGCAATTACTTTAAACAGGGAGTAATGGAGGAGCGACATAGCAACTCGGAGCAGGGAAATGCAAAACCAGCAATTATGTAAATATGTCTATACAAGTGTGGCTGATGGATGGTAAAATTGGCAGCTCAGCTTTCCGCTGTATCGCTGCTTCGATGCCGGTCAAATGAACGGGAGTTGCATTATTGACGGAAGTTCATAGGAGGTACGTACATCACAGAGGAAGGAGCACAGTGACGTATTTGGGCAACAACTCAGAAATCCGAAAGGGATGATCACAATGATGGGATAACAAAACAGGACACTCAATCGTTAGCACGGATTAGAGGTGAAAATTCGGAGGAATTCGGAGATAGGCATACGCATAATAATAGGGTGTAATACTTTGTGAATAGATTTTCTTAAATACTGCGTGAGAGAGACTTAGCGCAAGTGGTTTGGATTGGAAACAATGTGCTATGAGTCCCCAGGAATGCGTTGTGAAGTAAGATCTGGAGGATTATGAAAATCAGACGGTGACCCTCGATTACTTGTGATGGAATGAGAGTGTCCACGTGGCTTACGTGTCGGTGGGGGACTCATTTGGGATCAATGGCCACCACTCTACTCGTTTAGGGGTTGTTAGAGAGAAAAGATGGAATAGACGTTGAAGTCAGAGACCTAAGTGGTTCGAACACCAGTTCCCGTGGCCTAAGTCAGGAAGTGGCAATGTTATATTAGTAAACGACACGGCACATGTGTGAAGCTTTTGAGAAGACATCGGTGGCAGAATGATCAGGTTAGAGTAAAGGGCAGCGCTGGAATAGGCAGACAAGCTCTTTTGCCAATGGCCATTAAGGGCATTGTCAGGAACAATACGGAGTTACAGTATCTGCCAGATATACGCAGCACAGACCAATTAGTTCCGCGTGCAGTATAAAGATCATGACAGTACCTGAATTGGACAAAGGTTGGCCAAGAAATACTCCTTAGAGAACAGATAAGCTAGACACCGAAACGATTGATTTTCAAAGAGTGGCTGCCGGGAATAGACACCGTTAGCAAAATGGTGATCTATCTGTAGTATTACAGGAAATGATCGAACTGTTAAATGAATGCATCTCATCCGAGTGTCACGTGAGATGGATATTCTGAGTTCACTGGAGGGGTCTATTGTATGTGAGAGTAAATCAAGATTAGCAGGGTTGAAGTTCTGGAGTTCTTCATGAATATCCTCGCCTCCTCTGTCCTATCTGGAAACAATTCACCGATTGTTGTGCCATTGGATGCGATCTTTGTGTCCTCCTTATCAAATAGTAACGAATCGCAAGGACCGCAGATAGACAAAGTCGTGTCGCAATGTAGGACAGCAATAAGCTAGGGAACTACTATAAGTGAGTTTTACAACAGTGGAGAGTCAGAAAATGGAGGCAGTTTGACAGAGTGGGCAATGCTGTGACAGCTAGAATACAGCGTATAAAGTTGTGGGGTATGCTTCGGCCAGAAAGATTAATGCGCAGAGAAGTTGGGGAGGTTGTTCAGAAATAAAAGAGATTCATATGAAGTGACGAGTCCTAGCTCTAGAGTTACTGAATGCTGACGTGCAAGGCAATTCCGTTGTAAATAAGCGAATGTAATGCTGGTAGAAGAGTCTCAATTCATGTCATCGATGGCGTTTAGGCCCGGTTCTTGGGTGGTTAAAGAAATAAAAAAAAGTTTGATTGTTAATTGGTGAGGGGGTTCACAGCTTCCTGGTGATGGAAATGGATTGGGGTTGAGAGAAAGTTTACCTGAGAGAACAGCAGAAGAACTCGATCGAGCGAATGAACCGACTGCGCTTCTGTATCCTGTGGTTTAATGGACTGATGTAGGGTCAATCTACCATCAGTATTACCCATCAGGCTCGCCCAAAGTCCTAATAAACTGTCTATCGACAGTTTCTGTATACAGTGGTTTAATGCCGTGTCGCTCCACCGTCAGTGTTAACCATCGGGCCTTCGATCAAAGCCACAATGAAGTGTCCATCGACAACTTCTGCGTCCGGCGTTTTAACGGTCTGATGATGCCGTAGCATTCGACCGTCAGTGTCAGTCATCGGGCCTTCACTCAAAGTCTTAATAAGCCGTCTGTCGACAGTCTCAACTGCATTGAATTCATTAACATTCTTATTACCTGCTAAAGGTCACGCAGGGACATGAAAAAAGATTCCTTCCTCGCAACTTATTGCAAGCCAGAGACCTTCTACAGAGGATATTGGATGCGATCAGCTAAATCTCTTTGTGGCGCTGCCTGTACAATCTGAGTACGGGCCAGGTTCGATCTGATTTCCGGAGCGCTCAGTGCAGATTCCGTCCACAGTCCGACTGACGGCAGTATTTCTGCAAGGTTCCAGTTGCTCAGTTTCCTCTCGGACATCGAGTGCAACGGCTTTTACATCACTCAACCGGTGCATACTTACACTGAAGGACAGGATTTGTTATGGAGAGTGGTGTGGCGGTGACGACAACCGAAATATAGTGAAAGACAATACAAATAAATACATAAAGTTAGGATGCGTTTAATAATTGGTAGGACCCGATCGTCATGTTTCCGAGCTGTGTTACCTCTCGGGCTCTGAACAGATATTATTCTCGCAGCTGCCACGTTCTCCGGTGACCACCAGTTCTGTAACATCAAGATGGAAGACACTGCGACCGCCTCTGAGAAGAAATTAGATGTTCAGTTTATTAATCAGCTGAATCATTGCCGTGAGCGGATATTTCGCTGCCTCGATGAATTGCTCTCTGAACTTCGTCTGAGTTACCCCATAAATAAAAGTGTTCGTACAGCAATTTAATGACATCAACATGATTCCGGTGTGTTCAAGTATGTATTCCGAATTGTTGTAATAATTCTGATCCAATCCGGCAATGGTGTTATAAATGAATTCGACAACATTCACCGACCACAGAATGATGAAGCTTCCGGTGATGGAGAGAAGTAAGATCACAGACTTCCTCCGGCTCTCCATCTCCGGGTCACTGCGGTTGTCTGTCTTGCTCTGACACCTCAGCCCGTCACGGACGCGACTAGTCACTAGGATATATCTGACCGTCAGAGCGTTGAGTAGTAGTATCAACACGAACGGGAGTAATGGCGTTAGGACGGTACAAAACCATCTATATCCCACCCACCCGGCATCTGCGAAGTAGGCCGGCTTTCGAATGCAGTCCCAGGGTATATTGTCAATCACTTTAACAGGAAGAAATATAAAGAAGATCGGCACATTTTTAAAACAGAACAAAACTGTGCTTGTTACCAGAACCGCTGCCGCAATTTCCCCCGTGCAGTACTTTACTTTCCCCGTCTGGCTACAGATGGCGATAAACCGATCAACCGTAAAAGTGACGGTGAACCAGACAGAACAGTCAGTGGCTACTAATCCCAGGACATAGATAGCACTGCACAGTGCGGTGATGTCCAGGAAAGTCCCGGGGAAGTAATAATAACTGACCCGACACAATGTGACATGAAAGATGATGGTTAGTAGATCCGCTGTCGCCATGGCCACGAGATATCGAGTGGTGCAGGTGGAGAGTCCGCACTTTCCCCGGGACAGGATCACGATCGCCATTAAGTTCACTGGGGGAAAAAAAAACGAGAAAAATTATATCTTGTTGTGCCATGGGTCTGAGTGCAGAGATTAGCTGGAATTAGAGATTAATAAACATTTGCAGACAACACATTTATGAAATTTCAACAGGTGTAAAACGGGACTGTGTTCGTTAGTGGAGGCATTGTCAACTGATCACCAAAGCTGACAAAATGAATCAACATAAATCTCCGAAACAACCAATTTCTGGAGATTCTGGAAATCCACGCAACACACACCTGCTGAAGTGTCTTCGCTCGGATCGTTGACTGCATTGTTTCCATATGTGCTGCTTGACCTGCTGAGTTCCACCAGCATTTTGTGTGTGTCGCATAAATCTCACATCATCAGGTTTTTGACGGACGTGTAAAGCCTAGAGACCACGTCAACGTTTTCAGCGATGGTGACTACAACGTTCCCGTCACCTGTGCTCTAACACTCTGTACGTACCGAGAAGCACGGCCACTACACTCCATTGACAAATTTCAAAGCAATTTTAGCTTTTTCATTCGATTTTCTTCGCTTGCCCCTCGACTCCAGTTTGTCATCCTCACACGGGGGCTGCGGCTGGTTCGCTTCTTTTAAATTTTATAATCAATTTTGGTCGGGGTTCCTTCACCCATTTCTTTCAGATAGTTGTCAAAGTGTCCGATCAGAAAGTATCAATTCTGACTTTTAAATATTCTGTCTGACCCGAAAAAAGTTTTAGATATTTTGCTTGTTAGTGCTCAAAACATCCAATTTCTAAAACAGAGGCAATATCTCCTTTTAAGCATCTGACTGTTTTAGGTGTCGCCTCAAATGATAGCAGCGTAATTCTAATTCCTACAAATCTACTTTTCCGGAGAAGGGTATCTCAATTACTTACCCCGTCTGACTACTAAGGGAAAATGCTGTGATGGCTCTGAAATACCGCTTCACTTCACAATACTTGGAAACAAATCCTGGTGCGCCTCGACGAGCATAACCCCTTACCTGATTTTGTGCGACTCCCGATGCTTTGGTGCCTAAGTTATAAGAAAAGTCGACCGCTCTCCCCTGAATCTCACCGGCGATCGCCTTCCCGCGATCCCAACCAACTTGCAGCAATTTCATAAAAATACGGTGCAATACATTTTCCTTTGAATTTAAAGAATGTTACACTGTGCTCTGGAATAACACCAAATAGCTCATAAAGGTGCCGAGTGCGCCGGATTATCAGGGTTTGCTTTGTATCGATAATTCAAAGCTGTCTGTTATCAATTCACAAAATTAATCCATCTCCCCGATCTTCCACTCTACATCTGTTTGAAATGCCGGCTTATTTTCAGCCGAGGCCAAGGATTAAACTACAATTTTGAACGAACTTAGAGTTTTGTCACAATGTCTGCACCGCACTCACTGATACAGCGGCATCCCAACGCTGTCCGTAACTGAAGGAGTCCAGAAGACCGCACAAACAGAACATCAAATGGTAGTTTATCCATGTTCTTACCAGGAACACCAATGATGGAAACGATCAGGTAATAGATCTTTCTCACACTGTAGAATAATTGAAGCATGTTGTGTGAGATTGAGCCTGTCCAGCTGCCCGCGATCCCGCTGAAGAAACTCTGGGCTAACGAATCTCCTCGATCATTCATTTATACTCGCTCCAGCACGCCGAATATTCAGTCGTGCAGAAGGCTGACGTGTCTTCCAACAGTTGGGGTAAAAATAAACATGATGTCATTCCAGTAAAATCCCAATTGTGATGAGAAATTGTTAGCTTGACAAGACATTACAGAATGTCAAAGATGATGGAATGACGGTCATTAAAGGGAATGTTGTTGTGATCCACAGTCAGCTTGAACTCTCCGTTTCTGGATTGCTATTGATGGAGCAGCTATGTCCTTCCTTTCCGTCTCTGAGGAATATCTCACCCCGAAACACAGACTGTTTATTCATTACAATAGATGGGTCCCGGAATTCTGGGTTTTTCCAGCATTCTGTATCCGTATCAAGTTGATGCTGTCCCTCATGTGGTAAACCAGCTGCCGTCAACGTTCGCAGTAGAAAGCAAGGTAATTTAATCACCGTACACACGACCCTCGGAATGGTGCAAATGTTTAAACCGACAGAGCATCTGTATTCCTTACATCTACTAACAACGACAATTGTTTTGCAGAAGCGCTAAATTGGTCGGATTGATATATTAGACAATCTGAGCTGTATATTCACTGTAAATATAACGCAACGTTCTATGTTCTTTTCTTTTCCTGCCCTGCTATCGGGATGTACTAATATATTGAACGCTCTGCAATGAATAGCATACAAGAAGAACTTTTCGCGTTTGAGTAGTAAGCCAATGCGTCCTTGGTTATGGCATGAAATTGTACAGCTTGTCAAATGGTCAGTGAAGGGCGGACAGGTTCTTCGAGGTATGTCGTGATTATCTTCCATGGGTGAGTAGAATGGGATATTTACAAAGTGTGATTGGATTCTCGACAGTGCTGACGCAGAGAAGGAGAAGGAAATGGAAGTTCCAACGTCAGTGCAGCTGGAGACGGAGACTGATTCAGGGCGTGTCCAATACATCCCAAATACCAGCCTTCAATGACTGGAAAGGTCCTTCTGCAACATTGTCTAACATCCTTCTGATTAGAGATCTCTTCTGCTCCCTATGGGTAAAGGATGTGTTTACAATAGGGCAGATGCGGAGCGGTTTCACCAGGAAGTCGCTGAACAAGGGAGGTGTGAGACATAAGAGAAGGATCCTCCATTCTCTCCCTGACGCGGAGCAGGAAGAGGAGCAACACAGAGAATTTTAAGAATTACTGGCGACGCTTATTTCTTCCGTTGTGGTCAACGTGTCCCCGTAAGAGGCTCGTCTAAAGCGAAGGGCAATGGTTCAGTGGAAGTGCACGTTTCAGCCTAAGTTAGCGTAAGTGAGCTCCTATCTATCACGCTTTAATGCTTATTCCACTGGCATTCGGACTTTCCACTCTGTCTGCAAATTTCGGCATCGCCATCGTGAGGGAGAACATAAAAGAGAATAACGACACCTTGCAACTGGACGCCTCGGGAATGAACTGTGATATCGGTGCACTTACACTCTTGTCCCAACTCCAAGCGTCAGTGTTTATTTCTTTCCCTTTGCAAACAGTCTGTCTCACAGGACTCATTCTACTAGCCGGTGTTTCTGTTTCAGAAACTGAAACCATATCTGTGCAGCGATTCACGCTGGATAAAATAATAGGTCATAAATGCCAAATGACAAAACAGGCCTATCTATGGAAGTGAATAAAGTGGCGTTAGTTCTCGTGGTGCAAAAGCGGGTGATTCACATCTTAAAAATGCGAGATTCCTGCGAAGATAAAAATGCACTTTGTCAAAAGTGGCCGAACTACAAATGTAGAGTCAGTAGCAGCTTGCTCACCCTGCAGGATTTCCGTACAATCCGCAAACAGTCAAGCACCAGGAAAAGTAACATCCGGAAAATGAGCCTGTAGTCTGGGTAATTTATTTTGTCGTTTCCAACTCAGATTGGTTCAAACCAGTTCACAAAGGTGAGCGAACCAGTGAGGGCAGACCACCAGATCACTGTCTGTTCTTCCTACTATCCTGAAAAATTTCATTTTCTTATCTGAAAATGTTTTCAGTTTTAGCAGTTCGTCAGCAAATCGGCAAAAAGCTCATTGTGTCCACTTGTGGTTGTGCTGATTAAGACATTTCTGAGTAACAACCTCCATTCCTGCGAACAGGTGGCAAGAACATTTTTCCTTGTCCCGTCCCACTGTCTGTCTGTCTATTGCCATATCTATCTATCTATCGAACTATCTATCTATCTATCTATCTACCCATCTGTCTCTCTGTCTATCTAACCTTCCCTCTCTCTACCTACCGGTAGATACTGACATGTACATGCTGTAAGATGTCGGAGGGAGCTGTCCTGACACGCAGGCAGAAGCTCCGGAGAGAGTTACCCTGTGAGCTGTTTTGGGGATGTTCACATTTGACATCAGTGCAATGTTTTATGTCAGACTGATATTAAAGTGAAGAGATCACCATTGCAGGAAATAGTATGTTGTTGCAAATACCATGCAATATTTTTACAGACTCATGGAGTCACTATTTAACACAATTTCCAGACAGAATTTGAGAAAATAAAAGGCATTGCCCGAAGATATATTTAGTTTTCTACCCAATAATTGCTCTCGGAGCTGTTTGGATAAATATCTGCATGGTTGGGGAACTGAGGGATTTGGAGCAGGGCAGGATCAAGGAGATAAGGCCGACAGCGCGAAGTAGATTGGCCGTAGGAATCTTTGACTCCATGGCACTAAATATAAACACTTTTGCTTTCCACACGCCCCTCTGCACCTCAGTATGCTGCCAGTTACACCTAGTCCGCATTTCTGTATTTTATGCGAATAAGAATTTCTTCGCATGCTGTTCTGCACAGTGGACCCGAACGTACCACTTCCTTTCACTCACTTTGTTTGCTTTTATCCCGCGAAAGCCTGTTGGAATGACCATCAGAGGAAATAGGATCAAGTTCTGTCGTTGGCGCAATTGGAAATGTTGCATTAGAAACGTTGCTGATATAAAGATCCATTACAACCTGCCACAGCAAAAGTGCGCACGAGACAAAAGCACATGAGTATCGTAGAGCATCGCGAATCCAATCAATTCCCAACCCAATATTCTTCTCATCCTGGGTTACCTCTGGCGCCAGACTCAAGACACTTACTGTTGCAGTGGGTGCCTGAGTAAAGCAGACCCAAGTGCAGGACACAGGCACGGAGACTTGACACGAAGACGGATTTGGACATCACGTGGGCACGGAGATGGACTTGGACTCGAAGCCTGGACTGGCCACGAAGCGTTGAGTGGTACTCGGAACCTTGACATGGACATGGACTCGGAGTCTGGACCTCAACTGAACTTGGACTCGGAGCATGGAACTGGAACACGGAGACAACACCAAACAACGATACATATCTCGGCTCGAAGGAGCTGCAAACGGCCAATATTCCTCAGCTAAACACAAAGAGACAAAATTCGCAATTCCGAGTAGCGGCAAACTGCCGGACAAACTTAGCTGGGATAGAGACGACTAAAACAAGCAACGACTGGCAATACGGATCTGGACACAGAGCAGCTCATGAATCGGCAAACGGCCGGCAATCACTTCGCTGGAAACGAAGAGACAGTAGTCCCAACTCGGAGTAGCGGCAAACAACTAACGACAGAAACCGAACTAGGACAGTTCATTTGTATCCAGACACGGGGATGCTCATGAAGATCGTCTCCTATTCTTGGCACTTCGGAGGGGAGACAATCAAGCAGCTAATCTCAACCTAACATGGAAACGACAGAATTCGCATTTTAGCTCGGAATAGTGGCGAAACGGCCGGCAACCTAGCCGGACACGAAAACGATTGAATTCACTGAGCAGACACAGGCACCGAAGAACCGAGTCCATAATTCTCGGCTGCCCCGGGACGAGTAAAGCCGCACTGGCTACGGTGACCAACCAACAGCGAGTAGATGAAAGTCGGAGTTTTTATGCTGCCGGTTCAAATGAGGCGAATGAGGATCAGGTGCCCTAATCAAGGAGCCCAGTGGAACACGGGCTCATTAACTGAAATGAGTAGTTAACGGACCGGACCATGACACTCACTTCGCCTGGTAATCCGAGTCACTGCTGAGTTTGGGACCCTCCTGCTCCGGCAGCTGCCTGCGACCTTTCCTGTCATCGCCCGATAAATCCATGGAAACGGAAGAGACCCTCAAACTTTACGAAATTCTCAAGCGCCGGTCATAACTTAGCCAACACTTTTAGTAAAGGAAAGTAAACACTCTGTCAACCCACAGACATGACAAGCGACCGCCTTCTGGGCATTACTCCTCACCGTGGTACTGTGATCTCCCCCTCGTTTTCTGAGACCAAAATCATCAATGACGACATCGCCGAAGCGCTAAAGCACTGCTTCATTCGTCCTTCCATATGTCCAGGATCTGCATCCCTGCAGTCATTAACATGGGCTCAACAAAATCATCAGTGGGAACTACTCCTCTCTGCCCTTCATGGACAGCAAAAGTAAACACTCGGTGGGATCCATATCTTTACACAACTGATTCTACGAAATGCGTACAACTTGATAAGCATCCGCCAGGACAGTGGAAGACAGCATTCATAACATCCACTGTCCACTAGAAAAACTGGGAATACCTGATGATGCATTTCGGAATATCCAAAAGTCCAGCCGTTTCCAAAACCTTCATTGACCAGATCTTTCGAGACATGCTGCACAGTTAAGATGGCTTGTACATTGAAAACATCCTCATCTTCTACAATAACTATAAATAGAAAGTCTGTCATATCTCTTCATTTCTGCAGCTTCTCCTCATTGCCTGCTGCTCAATACGAAAACCAATTTATGTGTGAGTTTGTGCTGGTGAAAAACGATGACGCCTTGATGACACGTTTCAAAACTTAGAAATATACATCGTCTAAACTAATTTCACGACAATTTGCAGCTTGCAAATTCCTCTGAAGACATACTGAAGTTTTTCACCCATGTTGATGAAATAACGGTTTCGCTGTGGAGTTAATGTTTTGTTTGTTTTTTTTTTTAATTTCTGATGATGATCTGTTAAGCTGATTATAATATTAAATTGCAGTCTTTTGGAAGGAGCAGCCTACGGGAGTCTCGGTCCGAAACTTTGACTGCTCGTTTCCACAGATGCTGCCCGACCTGCAGAGTTCCTCCAACTTGTTTGTATGTGTCGATCTGACCACAGCATCCGCAGTGTACTTTGTGTTTACTGTGATATGTTCATCTGGGCCGGGTGTTTTTCTAACCACCCGACTAGTTTGAAGCAGTATGAGTTGGAAATGACAATACAAATTACCTGGATCGCAAGTGTGGGGTGAAGAGCCGTAAGGTAACAGTGATTTCAGCCTTCGACCAGATCCAGTGAGAAACGGACATGGTTACCATCCAGGGACTCGAGCTGGAAGCCTTCTGCCTTCCTTCCATAAGTTTCCACGCTGCCTGAGCAAGTTCTAAGGTGATATGGGAACTGATTACTCTCAATGTTGAACAATTCACAGAATGGTCCAAAACACATCAGATATGTCTGATAAAGAAAAGAAAATGTAGGAACAGATGATTTCAGGAGTACAGGCAGAGGCATCTTTGTGCAGATTATCCATGCTGGACGTGGATGACCCCAAGTCGGAAACGGACAAGAAAAACTTCCTGCCAGCGTAGACTATTATTCCCGGGTATCACCCCAAAATGGCAGGTTTAAATACGGGTATTTACACTACTTGCATTTTACGGTCACATTCGACCTTGGGTATTTAATCCTGCAAAGTCTTTGAGAAGGGTGCACCTAACATGGCTTGAAATCAACTAATTCCTCCACTTTATTCGCTTCCATGCATTCATCCTGATTTGGGCATGTAGATTTAGCAATTTATGACCCATTATTTCTCCCAGCGTGAGTCGCGGTTCAGAAGTTGTGTTAAGGTCGAGAAGAGAAAGATAGAATAGTAGAACTCGTCCAGTGAAACAGACTCCGTGGGAAGAGAAACCAGTTACCACTCTTCCTTGGAACTGGGTCAAGAGAGTAAGTGTGCCAATTTCCAACATGGAGACTGCGGGGCGGTGAAAGATAAATGAAGGTTTATTCAGTCTCTTTCAGCGTGAAATATCAGCCTTTCTTTGGGGTTGTGTCGTACTGGAGCGACGAATGGGACATGGGCATCAATATAAGCACAACTGGAAAGCAGTTCAGCAGGTGCGAAAAAAAAAATCAGAGCTCATTCTCGATTGTTGCAAGGCTGGTTGATGAAGTGTCGTCCATCTTATTTAAGCTCCGCCTCAAGATGGCAGTGAAGAAATTCGCAGAAAGAGAAAAAGTCCAAATTTCCGTGAATAAGAATGAAAGTGAAAGAAAGAATGAACAGGACACCCATAACCGCTTGGGAGACATCACTGTGAACATGAACAGTGCAGTAGCCTAGGTCGTCAGGTCCGCAACTAAATCGCATCAAAAGGAAACGAAGAAAGGGTAACACGCTAACTTAGGGTAAAACTTCCACTTCCACTAAACCTATTCCCTTCATATTAGATGTACCTGACATGGATACATCATTACCACTAGTGACCACATGTATGTCACTAATGATTTTTAAACTTCTGGATGAAACATCTTCCCCCTCAGCTTCACGGAGGGAATGCTTGACTTTCCTCTGATATCCAAGTGTCCCTGTTCAGCAGATTCCTGATGAAGCCTGTTTTTACTGGTTCCACTGCAATCACATCCTTCACTCACGGGGAGCCGAAAAGTTGCGATATTCTAATCAGACCAATATTATATATTATTGCATCATGACTTTTCCCGTCAGTGAAGCCAGGTATTCAGAATGTATTGAACGCCACATTGTAAGTCCGCTTTCAAACTTAGACTGGTGTTTGGACTTCCATTTCTTTGTCTGTCTCGAGAAGCCGGTCACTCTTTGTGAATATCCCAGCCTTACTAATCCATGGACTGTAATCTCCACGTACCTCAATATTAACTCCTGACTGCCCTTCGATAACCATCTGACAAGCCAATCAATCTCATCCAATAACTAATGCATAGGCCCATTAGCTTATGACTACAAGGAGTATCTAGACACGTGGCATGCTCTTCTTTTGTGCTGTTCATTTCATACCATTCAATGCGTAAGTCCATCACGGAAACACATCAAGACAACAAAAACAAAATTTAATATGTGTTATAATCATAGTACAAGTGCCGTTCATATTATCAAATAAGTAAGTATGACTATCTACCTCGCAATCGACAACGCAGTCAGTGTAGTGAAAGCAATTGCATTGCTGAAACAATGGGGAAGCTCTGTCGTTTTAAACATTTGCAATTTGAGGGTTACGAGTGCGGTGATTGAATTACTTTGCTTTATACTGGTGCGAACATTGATGGGAGATGGTTTAGTGTGTGAGAGATTGCATCAATTTCATGCACGTTCAGAATGCTGTAGGAACATCAACATGTCATCCTCAGGCCCATGGAAATGAACAAACCGTTGTCTTCCGTTCAGCAGGCTGGAATGGAAGCCCGAAGATGCCAGCATCAGACCGCAGGGGGAGTGGGGAGGAAAAGCTAAGAGCGGATCGGTGAAGCCAGGTGGTTGAGGAAGAAGGGGAAATTAAACAGTTGGGAAGTGATAGGTGGTAAAGGCAAAAAGCTGGGTAAGGATGAATCTGACAGGAGAGGAGTGTGGATCATGGGAGAAGGAGAAGGAGGAGGGATATCAAGGGGAAATGACAGTCAGGTAAAGAGAAGAGTAAGAGGCTAGAGTGGGGAAATGAAGGAAATGGAAGAGGGGTGGGAAGCTTAGAGATATCGATGTTCACGCCATAAGACTGGAGATTACTGAGGAGGAATATAAGGTGTTCCTGCCCTAGTCTGAGAGTGGCCTCAATGTGGCGAAAAAGGCGGGCATCGACAGACAAGTCGTACATGGAATGGGGATAGGAATTGAAAGATCCGGCCGCTGGGAAATTCCGCTTCTCTTGTGAATGCAGTTGAGATGCTCCAGGAAGAGGGTTTGCGTCCAGAAAAAAAGGACTGTCTATGCGTTTCCTTAGAAGCTGACTTGATGAATTATTCCAGCATTTTATGTGTTGCAAATAATTTGATGAACTGTTTGCATCTGTTCAATCTCTTTGTAAGCCCGAATGTTACTTTAGTGTAAGTCTATACACATATTGGATTTTTGTATATACTGCCAAAGCAAAATCTAAAAACAAGACAAGTTCCAGAGTGAAACAGACCAGACCCATAACAATATAGCTTTAGCCTATGAGGACAAAGTCTGGAGCTTAGCAAAGGACAAGATGAATAAAAACAATTATGAAACCGAGAGGTGAACCAATCTGAGTGTTACTGAACAACATTCATTGACTTACCGAATCGTCATTTCTTCGTCTTTGAGATTTTGCAATATCGTGTCAAGCTATGCATACCTCATCACAACTGGGATTTTACTTGAATGACATCACGTATATCTTTGCCCGGCTGTTACAAGACATGTCAGCCTTGTGTACTACTGAATATTCAGCGTGCTGGAGCGAGTATAAATAAATGACGACGGAGATTCATCAACTTAGAACTTCTGCAGGGAGATCACGAGCAGCTGGAAGACAAGTTGAATCTCACACAGCATGCGTGAAGCATTTTGCCGTGTGGCAAAGATATGGTACATGATCATTGCGGGTATTGCAGTTCCGGGTAAGAACAACGTCGAACTAAGATTTGCTGTTCTGTGTTCAGAACCAATTCTGTGTCCTGCGTTCAGTTATCGACAGTGCTGTGATGCCGATATATCAGTGAGTGTGATGCAGACACTGTGAAAAATCTCTGTGTTCGGTCAAATGTTGCCTTGCAGTTTAATCCGTGGCCACGGCGAAAATAAACCGGCAGATGAAACAGTTGTAGAAAGAAAGATCGGAGAAATGGAATCACCTTGTGAATTCATGACACGCAATTTTGATTTATCAACACACAGCCGCTGTTGAAGTAAATTCCGATAATAGAGCGCGCTTGGTACCTTTACTGGGTAATTGGTTAATTGGTGTCATCCGTATCGCATGCTTTGAATTAGAACACGTGTTTAAAATTCAAGTTTAAACTCACTGCTCTGGATTGAGGAATATTGTCGCTGCAAGTTTGAAGGGAACGCGGAAGCGAATTGCCGTTGACATTCAGCAGAGAGCGGTAGACATCACTTGAAAGTTTTACTCTGAATCATTGGGAGTTTGGAAAATTCAAAAAAGGTTCTGGGTGTGTTTTAGTGCTCCAGAGTTCGTTACCGTACCCTATTATCAGTGAAGTGAAGAGAAAATTAAGAGCCAGCCCAGCGCTGTTCATTAGAGGTCGGAAAACTCCACTTTGGAGTGATACTCCACTTTGGAACAATAAGCATTGAAACATTTCGAATAATGTTGCAGCAATTTGGAGCAAACCCTAAAAGAGGAAGATGTTTTCAAGTACCATGTTTTCTCCTTCCTTTCTTGTTTTTTTTTCCTACCAGCGAAACTTGAAATTTTGTGCTCCAATGCCTTGACATACTGCACCAGAATCCCTGCCAAGTGCAGCTGCAGAATTGTAAAAGAGTGTGCAAAGTGGAGCTCCTGTGGGCGGGTGAGTCGAGGAAGATGTTAAGATATGTAAATGGGGGAAATAAATTTGCCTTGAACTTCGAAATTTGAGCGGTAGGAGCTGGCCTTCTCTGTACAGGGAGAGAGCCAGAACATAGGTGATAGGAACGCGGCAGTCCCCACCGCTGAGAAAGTTGCCGAGGTATCCAGGCTTTGTACATCAATGGAAAACCTGTGGTGGGAGATTTAAATTGTTTTCACCAAATCTGCCTCGACTATAAGTTAACGATGCCACCTGCTAAACATTGTACCGATTACAATAATAAAAATTACCGCATGCAGGAGTTTGATCTATCTGCGACTCTGGCTTTTAATCATCCAGAAATGAGTTGTCTGCAAAGATTGATTATTCTCATTTCTAGCTTATCTCTGTCCTAAGGCCCACGGATCGGCGATATGGTAATTAACTCATTATTTTTGCTGTTCCCCCAGTGAATTTGTTGGCGATTGTGACTCTATCCCGGGGACAGTGCGACCTCTCTACCTGCACCACTCGCTACCTGGTGGCCATGGCAACGGCGGATGTACTAACCATCATCTTTGAGATCACGTTGTGGCGGATCAGTTATTGTTATTTCCACGGGACTTTTCTGCCCATCACCCCTGTATGTAGTGTAATCTCTGCCCTGGGGTTGACAGCCACAGACTATTCTGTATGTTTCACCGTCAGTTTTACGTTTGATCGGTTTGTCGCCATCTGTTCCCAGAAGCGGAAAGCAAAGTATTGCACCGGGAAAACTGCAGCTGTGGTTCTGGCAACAGCAGATATTCTGTTCTGCTTTAAAAATGTGCCAAGCTTCTTTATCTTTCATCCTGCAAAAGTTCTTGGCAATATACCCTGGGTCTGTTTACTAAAGCCGGGCTACTATACGGATCGAGGATGGGTAGGATAGAAGTGGCTTTTTTATCTTTCTAACGCCATTACTCCCTTTCGTGTTAATACTACTGCTTAACGCTCTGACAGTCAGACACATTTCAGTGACTAGTCGCGTGCGCAAGGGGCTGAAGGGTCAGAGCAAGGCGGTAACCGCAGTGACCGGGAAATGGAGAGCATGAGAACATCTGTGATCTTTCTCCTCACCATCTCCGGAAGCTTCTTCATCCTGTGGTCGGTGAATGTTGTCGAATTCCTTTATAACACCATTGTCTGGCCAGAAGAAAATAATTACAATGATTCGGAATACATATTTCAACACACCGGAGACAAGCAGGTGATATTAAAATGCTGTAGAAACATGTTTATTTATCGGGTAACTCAGTTTAAGTTCAGAGTGCAACTCATCAGCAGTGCGTAATAACCGCTCACCTCAGTTATTCGAATTAACAAACAGGATTTCCGAGTGCTTCTCCGAGGCGATCGCAGACTTCCCCATCAATTATTAAACATTAAACGCCCGCGACCTCTATCTCCAATCAATTATTAAACATTGTGCTTTTTAAAAAATATATATTTTTCGCCATGTTCTCGTTCTCGTCACGGCCTCACCCATTTTCGATAATGAATCCAATTTTCCAAAGTAATTTCACATCAGTCAATTTGATTCTCGGTGATGCAACAACAAATGTAAATACTGTGTTCATCAGGAGACCGTGCAGAATTTACACAAGCGCCCCGTAGATCAGTGCAATCTTGTATGCGGTGGAGCACATTGAGTAATGGACCAAGACAACTGCATAGAACGCTAAATGAAGTGATTCTGCATTCTTCCCTGTGACCATCAGGTTCCTTAATGAATTAACGTATATCCGAGAAAATGATGATCCCATCCTGTTACCCAGTTTGAGGTGATTTATTGTTTATTCTTTCATCCTTATCTTCTGATATCTGTATGTCAGTGCACTTGTAATCTTACTGTGATAATGTAATTTCCACCGGGAAATGAAGTATCTATCAGTCTTATTTCTATGTTTCAGCTCCAGTTAGAAACGTTTCTCCTGGTAAAACCTTTATTTTAAGGTGCACACCCACACTTCTGCACTCGGTATTCCATCTGTACCCACTCTGTATAGCTGACCATCGTTCTGATGACTTCCTGCCGGCGGTACGACTTGACTTGGCAATAAATCCTGCCCATCTGAAAGATGGCTAGGACCAGAGGACATGAATGAAGAAGTACAACACTTCATCAATTCTCATGATGAAACTCAATCCCCTCCAATGAACTCAAAAACTATGTCAGTCCCAGAGGAGATATGAGAGGCAAGTGCTTTCACACAGATTGGTGGGTGGCTGGAACGCGTGCCCGGGGTGGCGCTAGAGTTAGAAACATCAGAGACGTTTAAGAAACTCTGAGATAGGCATATGAATGTGATCAAAATGATGGGAGATAGATATTATGTAGGCAAAATGGATTAATTTCGTGGGGTTATGGTTAATAATTTATTTGGTTCAGCACAATATCTCCGGACTGTTACTGGGACATACTGTTCTCTGTTCTTTCCGTGTTCTATAACATTGTTAAATCTACAATGTTTTAATGTGATTTTCGATCATTGTGTTATTTTACCGTACTCTGAAAAACTTCATTGAGCATTTTATCCAATTCTGCCAATCTATTCGTCATCTCCACAAAGGATCCCCAATCACTCCCTGGGATTGGGAGCCTTTTCCCATCACCAGGCTGAGGAAGATCAGGGAATCCTCTATCGGGGTTCCCAGAATGAATGGAAGAGAATGGACAATATAGTATTCGGCCAATGATGGGACATCCCAGTGACTTTCAACACAGGAACAGTCTCTGGGCAGCCTCTTCACCCATTCTGTAACTTTCTGGCTTTAGTCATTAGCAGCAAAGCACAGACTGTAGAATTAAATATCAGAATATCATTAGAGTCACACAGTACAACCGCTCAGAAGCAGGCCCATGTAATCTAAACTGCAAAGCTAGACTGATGTTCTGCCTAGTCCCATTTACCTGCACCCCTCTGTACTCCCCTCCTATCCATGAACTTAAATTTCTGTTAAATTTATAGAAATTGGCCTTACATCCACCACTTCTTTTGACAGCTCGTTCCACACTCTCACCAGACTCTGAATGAAAATCCCCTCAGGTTCCCCTATAATATGTCACCCTCACCCTTTAATCCTTTATCGGGGATATCTGTTACGGGAAGAGGGAAGATGGGGTGCAGCGTAACTGGGTAGAGGTGCGGGAGGAGTGGGTGTTTGGGATGGAGAGAGGGAAACCGAGGTATGAATTTATACTTACAAACAGTAAAAAAGTTCAACTTAATTGCTGCAAAATTACTACTCATACCCTGCACACACTGAACCAGATTATTGACATAGACGACAAATGGCTTAACTTTGCGAATATCACAAAGCTGCAGCTTAGAGTCCAATAATCAGCCACTCACCGTCACTCTATGTTTCCTACCATCAAGATAACTGTGCATCCAGTTTGCCAGCTCTCCCTGGATTCCACGTGACTTAACTTTCCACAATAACTTACCATGCTGAACTTTATAAAGGGCCTCACTGATGACCGACCATATAGGGCACGATCCTGGGACAGATGTGACATAGGTCAGAGAGCATATACTTGGGAATAAGAGGTTTAGAGGGATATGGGGAAGAGATTATTTACTCAGAGGGTCGTGAAATCTGTCACACGCTGCCCGGAGTGGCGGTGGAGGCAGATCCCTTCACAATATTTACAAAGTGTATGAGCACTGAAACTGCCGAGATATAGTCGGCTATGAACCATGTACTGATAAAGGGGACCAGTGTAGACAGTGAGTGGATGGTCAGAACAGGTATGGCCAGACAAAAGCCTGTTTCCGTGCTGTCTGATCCACCACTCCGGACATGCTAAATTAACGATAGTGGCACGGCAAGGCATTGATTTCAAAACTCCAGAGCCCTCTCCAACCTGAAATAAACCAGACTGAACCCCTTTGTCACCACTGGGAATGTTTGTTTCTGTCAGGGTAACATGCAGATTAGTCACTTCTGATAAACAACTGGCAATTGATGAAATTCATGTGTCTTTTTCCATTAATGTCGCTTCTTTACAGCAAAACTAACCCTCTCACTGTGTCAGAATCAGTGATTAAATCTGGTCCCACAAACTGTGCTTTCATCCCTGCAAATTGTATCTTGAACCATTTCACTAAGGGTCTGATGCAGACACAGCTCCTGCCCTCTGCACTTGCGGTCACATTTTCCCTGCCTCTGACATGGCAAATGTCCTCAGAATGGTTTTCTGAAGGTTATGGTACATTCCGCTCTTCGTCAGACCTGACGAAGCATGTATTCCACAGAGGGTTCCAGGGAAGCTGCATCTCCACAGAAACTCCTCACTTTAGACGACTGTCTGTATCCGTGACACTGGAAATCACATCTCTGTCACTCTCCTGATACCGTATGTGACCTGCTCACTTCCGTTTATCATCCCTCACCAAGCTTCTTCGTCAGTCACTATCTGTGTGATTATAAAAAAAACAATTACAGCGATCTATCTGGCAACTCCTGTACCTCTCTGCTTCAGACCACGCTTAGCTGGTTAAATCTCGACCTCTCTTCGGCGTCTTCCTTTTTCCCTTTCACTTGCAAAGTTCAGACATGCCAGCTGATCCAAATCCATTGTAAGGACATTTAATCTCACAAGATGCTGATCAAACCCGTGTTCTTCTCTGATGCAGACGTCACTGACACCACACTCCGCTTCCCAATCTTCACTCGCTGCCTAAGACGGCGACAGATATCCCAGTCTCTGAGGCTCTGTAACAAACTGTAAGATTATACTGTAAGATTATACAGTACTTAATATGAAGAGCGAATTATTGCTGTCTATTATGGATACGCGAGCAAAACTGTCTGATCCAAAGCAACAGATCCTCCCTAGTTTACAACTTAATTTGTCCCGGTACCGATCTTCCTCGGGTCACAGAACGCCCGATCTCGGCAAGACCCCCAAATTCCATTCCCCCTTCCCCGATCCCCTTCGCTCCTGCAGTTCACCCGCTTCAGCACTCAACCCACACGCATACGTCCAACAATGATATCTACCCCCACACGCAGACTGATCCCCTGCACCCCAAACCTTATTGGAGAACCAACGTATCTTGTCCCAAGGCTGGTGCTCGTGCTCGTGCACAAAGATAAAACCGGTGCTGCGGGACCGGCAGAGCTCGGTCCCATTGCGGCTCGTCCTCGATTTACACAAACCGGAGATCAGCCCCTTCATCTCCGCCGCCCGTATAGGAGAACCACCGACGTGGACGGGACCTGTGGTCGGAGGTCTGCACATTGCCCCCGGTGGCCGAATGTCCAGGTGTCGAATATATGACGAAGTCTGCAGATGCTTGAAATCAAAAGCAACATAGACAATTTGTTGGCGGAACTCAGCAGGCCTCAGGCAGTATCTATGGAAACGAGTCAACAGTCGACATTTGCGGTGGAGGGGGGGGGGGAAATTTGTTCATCGGAATTGGAAATCGGTATTCATGTTATCAGGTTGGAGACTATCCAGACGGAATATAAGGTCCTGATCCAGGACCTGAGGGTGGTTCCATCTTGGCACAAGAGGAAGTTAAGGGTTGATACGTCGGACCGGAAATAGGAATCAGAATTAAAATATTTGGACACCAAGAAGTCCCGCTTGTAGCAGATAGTTTAACGGCTAACTTATTTTAAAGCAGGTATCCATATACAACCTGATATCATTTTTTTTCCTCTAGAGAATCATGAAACAAGAAAAGAACATGAACGCCGTTCGGAGAGAAAAATCAAATTCCCGCCCGCCGCATAAAAAAGAACAGCATGCCGATCATTTTTCCACAAAACCTCGATTCCTTGCACAAAATGGAACATCGACTTCGAAACCCCCCTCCGAAATTCAAACTCTAATCCTCACAGCTGCAGAGGAGCTGATGTGACTAGTGTAGAGGAGGCCGCATCGGGAGCAGCGGACACAATAGGCAATCACAGAAGATTCGCAGGTGCCTCATCTGGAAGAAGAGTTTGGATAACGGGAAGAATTCGCCCTTTCACTGTGACATTCCGAAATTCACATCAAATCCATCGAAATAAATCGAGGTGAACTTTTTTCACCAACAAATATAATTCCTCTCAGCGATCCAGCGGTCAGAATGATTCCCTGACTCTGAGTGAAAGGGGTGTCTATGGACAACATTGTCAGGGTGTTGTGTTTGCCAGAAGACAAAAACTATAGGGACGACAGTTTTATTGCTAATCAATACACACTGTGTAGACCCCGCAATTCTGATGTAGGGAACCAACACTACGCTGCCTCCTCTGACTACAACACACACAACAGAGCACAAAACAGGAGATTCAGTTATGAAACCCCTGATTAATGTTGTTGTCCCACTAATGTTGTTGTCCCACTGAAATCTTAACAAACTCCATCAAGGTATTTCAAACCGGATAGCTCTCCCACCGGTGACGTCACACAGGCGCCCGCACGCCCCTGACATCACACATGAGTTCCCCACACCGGGATTAGCCCTCACGTGCGCCTTACGTTACCCATACGCTGCTGTGCTCGAGCTTGGTCGGGTTAACGGCTGATCTAATAATCACGTGCCTCTCACTTCCAACCCATCCACCCCCCAACTTTCTCCGCTCACTCCCCCTACAGTCAACAAAGGAGTGAAGAGCTGAGCTCTTCCCATTGGTCCGAAGCGATGTCAGTCACTGGTAGCACCCAACAGCAGAGGCGGATGGCTCTCTGGAGAGGGAGGTGATCGCGTCAGCAGGAGGATGGGGAGGGAATGGATTTTGTTGAAAGGATGAAGATGGTATTTGAGAGGGTGGACAGGATTTTGGCTCGGTGGCGACAAGAGAGATTCATCTGTTCCTGAGCCCGAAGTGATGGCGAGCACAGAGTTTCACCACATGGGGCGGGTGGGGGCATACACCGGCGGATTGATTATCTGCAAGTGAGGCCAATGGTCTGGGCAAAATGGGGATACGTTTGGTGCTGTGGAGCAAGACTGGACTAGTCAGTGGTCTTACTGAATTCTAGGACGGGATGGAGGGGCCGAGTGTCTTCCCCTATTCCTGATGTCTGTGTGTTTAAAGACAAGGAATAACGAGACCATTACTCGTCCGCAGGATGTCCAGGTGGGTGTTGTAGGGTTTGGTGATTGGATCCAGTTGTTCCTAAGTTGTGTCAACTCTTTGGACTAATACTATTATTCTAAATGCAATGCTAATTGCATATTCATATTTATGTACTGAATGTGACACAAATTCTATATTTATATATATAGCCATCTGCTAGTCTCGTGAGACCATTGATTTTCTCCTCGGAATTTTTCCAGGGAGTTGGCCTGGGCAAAGTTGTATGGGAGACCATCTCGAGACCGGCAGTTGCCCATGCTGTAGGTCTCCCCTCTCCACGCCACCGATGTTGTCCAACGGAAGGGCAAGGGCGATACAGTTTGCCACCTGTGTCGTCGCAAAGCTATGTGTGGTTAAGTGCCTTACTCAAGGTCACAACACGCAACCTCAGCTGAGGCTCGAACCAGTGACCTTCGGTTCACTAGAACAACGGCTTAACCACTTGGATATATAGAAATGTGGATAGATAGATAGATAGATAGATAGATAGATAGATAGATAGATAGATAGATAGATAGATAGATAGATAGATAGATAGATAGATAGATAGATAGATAGATAGATAGATAGATAGATAGATAGATAGATAGATAGATAGATAGATAGATGTAGATAGATAATTACAAAATAAATATATTGCCAATGACATGAAATATATTTCTATATTGTTAAGCACACAGAATTGTATGATATATGTTCCGTGTGTTATCTGAATGTACTTGCCTGTAATCCTGCTACAAGTCAATGTTTTTCCCTGCACCTGCACCTTCCCGTACTTACACACTTCGCAATACATTCCACCGGGCTCGAAAAATACTTATCAAGATTTGAGTGGTGATGGTTATCTGTTCCGCAAATCTAAGATGTAAGTAGAATCAACGGAACGGGTGGATGCTGCAACTGTTTGGCTTGGTTTGGACAAATGGACCCAAACTCGGCAGTTCCTTCAAAACCCACTTCATTGTTAATACAGAGAATAAATAGACAGTTGCGAGAAACGTGTTATAATGTACACCACCTACACCACCAGTAGGTAGCTCTAACCAAGAAGGAACTTGCCCACCTCTCAGCCCAGCTGGAAGGGGTTAGACATCCTATCCGGCGCTTACACGACCCCTCCTTAGCCAGTCCAAGTTTTGGTCACGGATTAAGACAAAATACATACGCCACACCTGCAAGTTACAATGTCTATATGACCTTCAACAATCGGCCTCTGCTTCCCCATGGACAGTGCCTGTTATTAAGCTTACAATGAAACAACGTCAAAAAATCATTTTTAGAGACAGGGGAATTGATGGCTTTTACTCAAAACAGCACTTTTACTTTCTTCTCAGACATGTTATCCGGTAGACCAGGGCCATATACTGTTCTCTCCTTATTTAATATCAAGGGTCAATCGTCCCAACAATATAACAGGCCCACAAATTCCTAATTGTTAACTATTTCGTTAAAGTATTCTTGTTCATACCCACTCAATCTACCCATACACTACAAACTCACCTATGCACTCCACCCCCTGACTCTGGTATAGCGGATCACGGACGCCTGAAACAAATTACCGCAGCACACATTGAGTTAAGCACAGGCATAATAAATATTATAACGACTAATGTTACTACAATCCATATTACCCATTTGCAGTATCTTACGTCCGATGCCCCCAAAGGTGCTAGATAACTTTCATCAAAATCCTCGATTCTTCGAAGCGGTCGAACTGTCCAGACCTTCTCAGTCCATATGCATCGACGAAGAGGGACAGCAGAGGGAATCCGCGAATGTGGACGGTGACCCATGGACCGAACTTGTTTTCTTCCCGCCTTAGACAGAGCATCTGTATCACTCATCGAATTGGGAGATCGCCTATATTGATGGCATAAGGTTCCAATTTGCATTATTTCTGGCTCGGGAGGGGCTCCAAGCTCGGACTCCAGGTTCTTCCGTTGAAGCTCCCCTAATAGATCACTGTACCATAGCAGCACTCCAGCCATCAGTCTATAACACACAGGGAAACAGTAGCTCGAGTTCCGAGCTGCCAGTCGCTCGGAAATCAAACATTACAATTCTTCATGTCCTTCTATAGAGACCCACCGACTGATGCCCTGTGAGTTTACTATTAGAAAGGGGTTATTAATTCCCTTTCTGTAGTTCTCCTCTTGGCCTTGTCACCCATACTTTCCCAGCTATCTTACTTATCTCACACGTGGGAGCCCCCTCTGAAGTACCCTCTAAAGTCACAGGATAACTCTGAATCAAACTGGAAAAAGGGAACCCCCCACCCCCCCGCCGTGTGTGATCGATTGTTCAGAACGTTCATTGCTTGATGCAGCACAGAATGCCATCCAAGATTCCATATAATCGCTCAATCAAGTCAGCTGCCGTGGGGTAATAAGGTATATGGAGGACCCAATATGTACCTTGCTCTTTCGCCCAAACCTGGATCTGTTGCCATGTAAAATGGGATCCAGTATCTGAATGTATTTCCTTGGGGGTGTCATAATGTAACACAAAGTATTCCTCCCCCTGAATAGTGGACTCCTGACTGGCAGTAGGAAAGGGTGTGGCCAACAGGAATCCAGAATAAGTGGCCACAATTGTCAATACATAGGTATTATTCTTATGTGGGGCAGGGGTCCAATATAATCAATCTGCCATACTTTAGACGGTAAGGAGCCTCTCTTAATATGGGCGAAAGGTCCACGTGGGACAGAATGAGGCTTGACTTGTTGGCAAGAATGACACTTGATACAATAGTCCGACAGTCATCCACCGTCAAAAATAGTCCATGGTCTTGTCCCCACTCTCGCGTCCCCTTCTCCCCGAGGTGACCGGACTGTTCGTGGGTCCAGCCAGCTAGAGGCACTATAATTGCAGATTGCGCAGCCAATCCGCCTACTTGATTATTGTAGAGCGCCGTAGGGCTAATGTCCTTCTGGTGAGCATTCACATGATACACATAAATGTCGCGCCTCTGCGCCTCTTGCCATATCTGTTGTTCAGATGAACTGTCCACTGGTGCATCTGCCAACTCACCATCCAGTTTGCCATTTCATTAGCCACTGCCACAAGTCGGGATATATTCAAATTTCCTTGGTGGGGAGTGAAAAGGGCAGAGTAACTGCTACACGTCCCGCCAGCTTATGGGATCCGTCCTCTCCTTCTTGTATGAACTGAGTAACGTTCGAGGATCGCAGAGCAGCAGCCTTCCGCGGTCTGCGTCCCGATAACCAATGGCTTGAGCCATCCGTAAACCAAGCATAAGCCTTTTCCTCCGATGTCAATTCCTTGTATGGCCGGTCCCATCGATGATGGAGGGGGTGGGGGTGGTGGTCGAGAGCGGCAATGTCCTTCTCGTCCTCCATTCCAGTTGTCATAGTTAATCTGGCTACTTGTTTATGAAGAATGCTGACTTCTTCGGATTCTTTAATTCGTTAGCGGTCCGGTCCTGTATATATGTATGTATATATATAATTTCCACTTCACTATGGATGACTGCTGCGCACGCCCCTGTCTCACCTGCGTATCCGGGGCAAGCACCAGGTGTATAATAGGCAATTCGTGTCGTAATACCGTGGGATCCGATCCCGTGATTTACTCCGTTTCCACCAGGGCCCAGTCACAAGCCAGGAGCTGCCGTTCGAACGGAGTATATCTTTTGGCTGCCTCCGACTTGGAGCGTGACCGGAACCCTAGGGGCACTCTACTTCCGTTCTGCAGTTGCCACAGACTCCATGCGGTCACGTTATCTTGAACAGACACCTTTAATTCATACGGAGCCCCCGGGACCCGAGGTGAAAGGGGAACGGCCCGTTCACCTGCCCTTTTGGCCTGCGCAAACGTCTCCTTTTGCTTATCTCCCCATGTGAATTTACTCTTCTTAAGAGTGACGGTGTACAGTGGTTTCAATAGGAGAGTCAAACCGGGAATATGCCTCCTCCAGTATTGGGGGTTGCTGCGGTTTGAATTTTATTTCGCACCTTTTCCGGTATAAATCTCCCGCAGCATGCCAGTGGATCTCCAGAAATGTCATTGAGTGACTGAGACCTTGTACCTTATCTTAATTCACAGTCTATCCCTTCTCTCGCACACACTGAAACAGGGACCACAGTGTCTCTGCGACACTGCCTTCGTCAGGTCCCTGTAACATAACATTACCGATATAGTGGTGTATTCTGACGTTAGTCTCCAAATCCCGCGTCACTATCCCATGGCAAAAGGTAGGACTATGAACATACCCCTGTGGCAAACGAGTAAAGGTATACTGCCTACTGGTCCAGGTGAACGCGAACTGCTCCTGTGACTCCTCCTCCAAGGGACTCGAAAAGAATGGGTTGGTAAGATCAATAACAGCATACCATCGACCACCTGTGTCATCCGGTATATTATCAACCATCGCCCTTATGTTGGGCACAGCGGAACTCAACGGGGGAGAGTATCGATTCAATTCTCGATAATCAACAGTCATTCGCCAGGACCCGTCTGGTTTCTTTACCGGACAGACCGGGCTAATGTACAGGAACGTGGCAGTTCGAAAAAACCACAGCTTGCTCCAATGAGGCAACAGTATCAGTTATTTCCCTGTGACGCCCCGGTTTCCGATATTGCGGAATCGACACTATCTGCGTCGGTTGGGGGATAATCAGGGGCTCCCACTTAGCCCTTCCAACTACCACCTGCATGCTACCGATCACAAAACTAAAGGACCCTTCAATTGCATTCCCCGCAACACATTCATTCCTGAGATACTTTCGGAGGTTACATCAGTCAGGACAGATACAGAACGTGGGGCGTTGTCGGCGATCGTTACATCACCCATCCCCTCCACATATCGGGATCGGCCGGGATCACAGTATGACCTGCTCCCGTATCCACCTGAGCAACAAATCGTTGATCATTTCCCTTAGCCCACTGGACATCCAGAGGTAGATAAGGACGAGGGTCCTCCCGGGTCCACATCGAATTAATCCTCTATGTCGGGGGAACGCGGACAGCCCCCTAGGTCCGGAAGGGGTTGTGAATACGCCATTTCCCGGTCTCCTCCTATATGGCCTTCTGTCCGACGTCCTGCAATTCACCTAACGATGGTACAGTGAGGAGGCAGGAGAAGCAGGTGGGGCAGCCGGCGGCTTGCTATCTTTAATGTGCTCATGATGCACCACATACAATACACTGGTCGGTACACCATTAATATTGTCTTTATTGACGCTTGCTTTCAAAAGGGTCGTGAACATCTCCCTGCACGTCAGGGCAGGTTTCCGTCATGGTTCTGGTTGGCTGATCCCCTTTAACGCTTCTTTCCCCCTGATTATGTCCTAATTTCAGTCATTAGATTTCCATTTACAGCTAGGTTACTTAATTACAGCACACCTGGTTTTCATCAGAGTCCGCAATAAGTCCGATGGCGTCACTATCACGGGTTGCCAGTTTGTTGGTCTATTCTCGTGAGCTACTTCGTTCGCTTGTCCGATTAGAACCGTTAGTTCTTAGTTCAGCCCGAGTTTCAAGATAGTCCCTGTAAATCCCGTCTCCGTGTCAAGATTCCTCCGGTTTGCTGTTCTACGTTCACGTCTACGCCAACTTCCCCGACTCAGTCGACGTGCCGGTGATCTGCACTGGTGTTCTCCTCAGTTGCCCCGTGTAGCAGAACAAACCGGCCACAATGAACCCAGCCAACGCGAATTCCTTGCAACAAGTCCTCGCCAGAGAGGCCACCATCTCCGGCATGTCATGGAGAACCTCCGTTCCCTGTCAGTGAACGTAATAAAGATCAGTGAACAGATCGACCGATTATCTACCCATCTTACCCCGTCGTCTCCGGGAAGTCTGTCTGACCAGCCCAGACAGCCTGTACTGGCGACGCCGAATGCGTCAACAACACGTCCGCTATGAGAGCCACACGTACCTGAGCCAGAACCCATCGCCGGAGATCTGGGGAAGTGCCGGGCTTAGCTTCTGCAACTCTTCTTGTTGTTCGAGCAGCAGCCATCCACTACGCCATGGACATATCAAAAATAGCTTACATTATGGGGTTGTTGCGAGGAAATGCCTTAGCATGGGCCAACGCGATTTGGGATAATCAGCCAGAGACCTGCTCTTCCTTCCCCACATTCATCTCAGAAATAAGGAAGATTTTTGACATCCCGTCCGCGGTAAACAATAGACAATAGACAGTAGGTGCAGGAGTAGGCCATTCGGCCCTTCTAGCCAGCACCGGCATTCACTGTGATCATGGGTTATCATACACAAGCAGTACCCCGTTTCTGTCCCCATATCCCTTGCCCCGCTATCTATAAGAGCTCCATCTAACTCTCTCTTGAATGCATCCAAAGACATGGCCTCCACTGCCTTCTGGGGCAGAGCATTCCACAAATTCACCACTCTCTGGGTGAAAAAGTTTTTCCGCTTCTCTGTTCTAAATGGCCTACCCCTTATTCTTAAACTGTGGCCTCTAGTCCTACACTCACCCATCAGCGGGAACATGCTTCCTGTCTCCAGTGTGTCCAGTCCCTTAACAATCTTATATGTTTCAATCAGATCCCCTCTCATCCTTCTAAATTCCTGTGTATACAAGCCCATTCGCTCCAATCTTTCAACATATGACAGTCCCGCCATTCCTGGAATTAACGTTGTTAAACTACGCTGCACTCCCTCAATAGCAAGAATGCCCTTCGTCAAATTTGAAGACCAAAACTGCAAACAGTACTCCAGGCGTGGCTCACCAGGTCCCTGTACAGCTGCAGAAGGATCTTTTTAGTCCTATACTCAATTCCTAATGTTATAAAAGCCAGCATGCCATTAGTTTATTTCACTGCCTGCTGTACCTGCATGCTGTACCTGCATTGACTAATGTACAAGAACACTGAGATCTCGTTGTACTTCCCCTTCTCCTAACTTCACTCCATTTAGATAGTAATCTGCCTTCCTGTTCTTGCCACCAATGTGGAAAACCTCACATTTATCCACATTCAACTGCATCTGCCATACATTTGCCTACTCACCCAACCTGTCCAAGTCATCCTGCATTCTCATAACATCCTCCTGACATTTAACACTGCCACCCAGGTTTTTGTCATCAACAAACTTTGTAATGTTACTTTTAATCCCTTCATCAAAATCATAAATATGTATAGTAAATAGCTGCGGTCCCAGCACCGAACTTTGCGGTACCCCACTGGTTACAGCCTGCCATTCCGAAAGGGACCCGTTAATTGCTACACTTTGTTTCCTGTCAGCCAGCCAATTTTCAATCCATGTCAGTAGTCCGCCCCCAATACCATGTGCCCTAATTTTGCCCACTTATCTCCTATGTGGGACTTTATCAAAAGCTTTCTGGAAGTCCAGGTACACTACATGCACTGGCTGTCCCTTGTCCATTTTCATAGTTACATCCTCAGAAAACTCCAGAAGATTAGTCAAGCATGATTCTCCCTTCATAAATCCATGCTGACACGGACATCGTCCTACTGCTATCCAAATATGTCGTAGTTTTATAATTTTATAATTGACTCCCGCATCTTTCCTACTACTGACGTCAGGCTAACCGGTCTATAATTCCCCGTTTTCTCTCTCCTTCCCTTCTTGAAAAATTGGAACAAGATTAGCCACCCTCCAATCAGCAGAAACTGTTCTATAGAACATTGGAAAATGATTACCAATGCGTCCACGATTTCTAGAGCCGCCTCTGTCAGTACCCTGGGATGCAGCTGAGCGTCTACTCACCCTCCGTCAAGGCTCACGCAGTGTTGCCGAATACTCCGTGGAGTTCCGGACGCCAGCGGCCGACTCGGGTTGGAATGATGAGGCACTCTAGCAGCTATTCCGGCAAGGCCTCTGTGATAAGGTAAAGGACACGTTGGCTGCTACGGATGACACTAACTGCCTGGATTCAGTCATCTACCTAGCCACCTGGTTGAAAAACCGACTCGGAGAACGTCAGAGAAAGAGAGAGAACCGGTCGTCCTACTCATTTGGCACCCCATGGCACGCTTTAACATCTTCTCCCAGCCTTACCTTCTCTCCTCGTCCCGTTCGTAGAATAGCACCCGACCCGTCAGTTTCCACCACCCCGGGAGAGGAACCAATGCAGCAGGGATGGAGCCATCTTTCTCCCACAGAGCGACTCCGGAGATTCAGAGCTGGGGATTGTTTGTGTTGCGGTCAGTCTGGCCATTTTCGTGCTACCTGTTCCCTTAGGCCAAAATGGAGGGCTCACCAGTAGAAAGGGGGACGCTGGTGAATCAGATAATATTCCCTTCTGTTCCCCAATCCGGGATGCAGATCCAAGCTACTGTAAGCTACAACCAACAGTTCCTGTACTTGAGAGTCCCCGGTGCTGAGGGGAATCTGTTGGATGAAAAAAAATTGCTGCCTCGGCTGGAATTCCTCGGGAGCCGTTGAGTACACCTCTGGAAGCTCGGGCACTGGAAGGAAGACTTCTGGCCCGAATAACTCATCATACACCACCACTGTCTTTGATAAGTCGGGAGCACGTACAATTCAACTTAATTTCCTCTCCTCGTGCTCCTATAGTTCTTGGGTAACCCTGTTATGCCGGCATAATCCTTACATTGATTGGTCCGCCGGGAAGATAGCCAATTGGAGTCCGTTTTGTCACTCCACTTGTCCACAGTCGGCCCTTTCCCTTGTAAGAACCGTCACGAACTCATCTGCTGTGGATCCCCCCCGACTTGTCCATGGATCCAGCGGAATAAACAAGTGTTTAGTAAACAACGCGCCCTTTCCCTGTCTCCACACCGAGCATACGATAGTGCAATCGACCTTCTCTCCGCAGCTCCCCTACCCACCAGTCGGCTGTATAACTTGTCCCAGCCAAAGTGGGTAGCAAAGGAGGGTCACATCAGTGAATATCTCGCGGGGGGCATTATCCGACCCGCATCCTCCCCGGTGGGCGCAGGGCTCTTCCTTGTGGGGAAGAACGATGATTTTCTCCGTCCCTACATCGACTACCGAGGCCTAAAACGTATAACCATAAAAAACAAGTACACACTGCCTCTTGTAAGTTCTGTGTTCAATAGACAATAGACAATAGGTGCAGAAGTAGACCATTCGGCCCCTCGAGTCTGCACCGCCATTCTGAGGTCATGGCTGATCATTCACTATCAATACCCAGTCCCTGCCTTGTCCCCATATCCCTTGATTCCCCTATCCATCAGATATCTATCTAGCTCCTTCTTGAAAGCATCCACAGAATTGGCCTCCACAGTCTTCCGAGGCAGTGCATTCCACACCTCCACAACTCTCTGGGAGAAGAAGCTCTTCGTCAACTCTGTTTTAAATAACTGACCTCTTATTCTCAATCCATGCCCTCTGGTACTGGACTCTTCCAACATCTGGAACATATTTCCTACCTCAATCCTATCAAATCCTTTAATTATCTTAAACGTTTCAATCAGATCCCCTCTCAATCTCCTCAATTCCAGCGTGTACAAGCCCAATCTCTCCAATCTCTCTGCGTAAGACAGCAATGCCATCCCAGGATTCAACCGAGTTAATCTACGCTGCACTTCCTCAATTGCCAGAATGTCCTTCCTTAAACCTGGAGACCAAAACTGTACACAATATTCCAGGTGTGGTCTCACCAGGGCCCTGTAAACAAATGCAAAAGGACATCCTTGCTCTTGTACTCAATTCCCCTTGTAACAAAGGCCAACATTCCATTTGCCCTCTTCACTGCCTGTTGCACTTGCTCATTCACCTTCATTGACTGGTGAACTAGGACTCCGAGGTCTCTTTGCATTTCTCCCTTACCTAACTCTACACCGTTCGGACAATACTCTGCCCTCTTGTTCCTGCTTTCAATGTGGATAACTTCACATTTATTCACATTGAATGACATCTGCCAAGTATCTGCCCACTCACCCAGCCTATCCAAGTCTCCCTGTATTCTCCTAACGTCCTCTTCGCATGTCACAATGCCATCCAGTTTAGTATCGTCAGCAAACTTGCTGATATAGTTTTCATTGCCCTCATCTAAATCATTGACATAAATCGTAAAGAGTTGTGGTCCCAATACAGAGCCCTGTGGTACCCCACTAGTCACCTCCAGCCATTCTGAGAAACACCCAATCACTGCTACCCTTTGCTGTCTATCTGCCAACCAGTTTTCTATCCATGTTGAAACCCTGCCCCCAATGCCATGAGCTCTGATTTTACTCACCAATCTCCTATGTGGCACCTTATCGAATGCCTTCTGAAAATCTAGGTACACAACATCCACTGGCTTACCCTCGTCTAACATCCTTGTTACACCCTCAAAAAACTCCAACAGATTAGTCAAGCATGATTTGCCCTTGGTAAATCCATGCTGGCTCGGCCTAATCCTATTACTGCCATAAAGATGTGTCACTATTTCGTCCTTAATAATGGACTCAAGCATCTTCCCCACGACTGACGTTAGGCTAACAGGACGATAGTTCTCCGTTTTCTCCTTCCCTCCTTTCTTGAAAAGTGGGATAACATTAGCCACTCTCCAATCTTCAGGAACTGATCCTGAATCTAAGGAACATTGGAAAATGAATACCAATGCATCCGCAATTTCCTGAGCCACCTCTTTTAGAACCCTCGGATGCAGACCATCTGGACCCGGGGATTTATTAGCCTTCAGTCCTACCAGTCTACTCATCACGGTTTCTTTCCTAATGTCAATCTGTCTCAATTCCTTTGATATCTTATGACCCTGGCCCATCCATACATCTGGGAGATTGCTTGTGTCCTCCCTGGTGAAGACAGATCTAATGTACGCATTAAATTCTGTTGCCATTTCCCTGTTTCCCATAACAATTTCTCCCAATTCGTTCTTCAAGGGGCCAAAATTGTTCTTAACTATCTTCTTTCTCTTAACATAGCTAAAAAACCTTTTGCTATCCCCTTTTAATTTCCTGGCTAGACTGAGCTCATACCTGATTTTTTTCTCTCCGTATTGCTTTTTTAGTTAAGATCTGCTGTTTCCCAACTTTCCCAATAATCTGTATTCCCACTCATCTTAGCCCTGTCATACTTCTTTTTCTTTAATGCTATACAATCTCTGACTTCCTTTGTCAACCACTGTGGCCCCTCCCCCCTCTTTGAATCCTTCCTTCTCATTGGAATGAACTGCTTTTGCATCTTTTGTATTATCCCCAAGAATATCTGCCACTGCTGATCCACTGTCTTTCCTGCCCGGGCATCCGCCCATTTAACTTTGGCCAACTCTTCCCTCATGGCTCCGTAGTCTCCTTTATTTAATTGCAACACTGACACCTCTGATCTGCTCTTATCCCTCTCAAATTGTAGATAAAAACTTATCATGTTATTATCACTACTTCCTAATCGCTCCTTTACTTCAAGATCACTTATCAATTCCTGTTCATTACACATCACCAAGTCCAAAATAGCCTCGTTCCTGGTTGGCTCAAGCAGAAGCTGTTCCAAAAATACATCCCTTAGACACTCCACAAACTCCCTATCCTGGGGTCCAGCACCTACCTGATTCTCCCAGTTCACCTGCATGTTGAAATCTCCCATAACGACTGCATTACCTTTAGCACATGCGAATGTTAACTCCCTAATCAACTTGTACCCAATATCCACGCTACTGTTTGGGGGCCTGTACACAACACCCATTAGGGTCTTTTTACCCTTACTGTTCCTCAGCTCAATCCACACAGACTCTACTTCCCCTGTTCCCAAGTCAACTCTTGCTAAGGACTGAATCTTATTCCTCACCCCATCTTCCCATATTTCTGTCTCTACGATAGCACGTATATCCTGGTACACTCAATTCCCAGGCCTGATCCCCTTGCAGCCATATCTCCGTTATCCGAACAATATCGTAGTTCTCCATTTTCATCTGAGCTTCAAGCTCATCTGTCTTATTTCTGACACTACGCGCATTCAAGTATAGAACTCCTAGCCCATTCCTCCTCTCTTTGCTTAAAACACTGTCTACTCTACCTAACCCAGCTCCTTGAACTTCCATCGGGATAATTGCACCCTGAATTTTGATGACCTTCTCAAGATCACCCAAACCTTCTACACATTTAACCCCATGCTCCTTCTGACCAACCCTCTGGATCTGGATCCCTGCCCCCTGCACATCTATTTTAACCTCCCCCCCCCCACGAGCAGCACTGGCAAACACTCCTGCAAGAATGTTAGTACCTCTCCGGTTCAGATGTAGACCGTCCCTTCGAAACAGATCCCAATGTCCCTGGAACAAAGACCAATTATCCAAAAACCTGAACCCTTCCTTCCTGCACCAAGCTCTCAGCCTCGTATTAATGTGCATAATCATTTTATTCTTCGCCTCACTCGCACGTGGCACAGGTAGCAATCCCGAGATCGTCACCCTGGAGGTCCTGCCGTTCAGCTTCACTCCTAACTCCATGAACTCTCTAAACAGGACCCCCTCACTCACCTTACCTACATCGTTGGTCCCTACATGGACCACTACATCTGGGTTCATGCCCTCATTCTCAAGAATAGCCTGCACCCGATCTGAGATGTCCCGGACCCTGGCACGAGGGAGGCAACATACCATCCGAGACTCCCGATCTGCCCCACAAAATCTCCTATCTGCCCCCCTAACTACAGAATCCCCTAAAACTATCGCTCTCTTCTCTTCCGTCCTCCCCTTTCTAGTTGAGGGTTCAACCTCTGTGCCAGAGGCAGGACCACTACGACACATTCCTGGTAGGTCATCCCCATCAACATTATCCAGTACGGTATCCTTATTGTTAATGGGAATGGCCGCAGGAGTGCTCTGCACTCTCTGCCTGCTCCCTTTGCCTCTTTGGACCGTCACCCATCTGCCTACTTCTTGTTTTTTTTTTGGTGTGACTTCCTCCTGATAACTCCTATCTATCTCTGCCTCTGCCTCCCGAATGATCCGTAGTTCATCCAGCTCCAGCTCCAACTCCCTAAATCGGGCTGATAGGAGCTGCAGCTGGACGCACCTCTTGCAGGTGTGGTCATCAGGGACAACTGTGTTGACCCTGACTTCCCACATACTGCATACGGAGCACACTACTGCTCTGACTGTCTCCCCCATACCTGAACTGAATTAATAGAATAAGTCTAAAAAGCACCTAGCGACTTTACCTTCTTCCCCTCAGCGAGCAATCACACAGCCTTACCGAAGTCCCCTTACGCCGAAGCCCACTTAGCCAAAGCCCAGGACTCTGCTTCCACGGACTCCGCTGCCCGCTCTGACAAGAAGTCCTGCCTTTTAAAGTGCGCGCTCGACGCTGACGTCACTCGCGCCTGCGCAGTTCCCCCTCCTTCACAGGTATTGACCAGGTAGGCTTAAATCCTATCTGCACGGTCGAATTCTCTGAGCTCCCAGCTGAATCACAAGCTGTAACTTGCTCCCGTGAACTACTACACGGAACCATTATCTTCTCGAAGTTGGATCTGCGAAGCGCCTACCATATGGACCGAATAAAGGAAGTGGACGAGTGGAAGACGGCATTCAATACCCCTTTAGGCCACTTCGAGTACTTGATCATGCCTTTCGGCCTCACCAATGCCCCTGCGTTTTTTCACGCCTTGATTAACTATGTACGAACAGACTTTATTAACCGCTCTGTCTCTGTCTACCCAGATGACATCCGAATATTTTCCAGCAGTCCCCAGCAACACTTTCATCATGTCCATCAAGTCCTGCAGAGACTGGATGAGAAAAAAAATATCCGTAAAGCCGGAGAATCCCCTCGTTCAGCTTCCAGGATTATATTATCGAGAGCGGATAGGTGATATCCCTGAACAATTCTAAATGACTCCTTTCACCGTGTATCTCTGCACTTTTATGTTTGCCGAGTCTGTTATCTGTTCCTCAATGTGCCCCAGAGTATGAGTTTATTCGAGTGATGTCCCACTCATAAATAATATTACAATCATTTTTATGTTCTTCGTTCACGTAGCTTTTGGAATACAATGGGCTGATAAGGCTGACACTCATTGCCCGGTGTGTTGCGAGCACAACCATCAATACGCTTGCCTCTGGTGTAAATACTGGAAAGATATTTTACTGTCTTTTCTGGATTCAACTCAGTAAACAGATGACTTTATCTGCTGCTTTAACATAAAATACCGATTTACTTGGGGTTATCTCGAAAGTGCCCTGGTGGAAATAACGCAGCACAGCTAATCAAGGTGACGCAACAAGTAATTTCAAATTAGAATCCGTTATGTCCACAGAAACACCTGCAGACAGACTGACAGACAGGCACACACACACACACACATACTCACGCTCACGCATGCTCAGACACACATTTTCCATCTGTCACTCGCACACGCACATCCTCTCAGTCATACACACTCACTTTCTCCATCTACCGCTTTCTCTCCAACTGTCTCTCTCTGTCACACACACGCACTCACTTCCTCCCTCTCTCTCCCTCTCTCTCTCTCTCTCTCTCTCTCTCTCTCTCTCTCTCTCTCTCTCTCCCTCTCTCTGTCTCTCTCCCCCCCTCTCTCTCTTCCACGCACTCGATCTCTCGCCACTTCATATTTTAAACTATTTGCCGATGTCTCTGTTCATGCCTTTCTCTCCCGACACCGAAGGCTTCAAACAAGAAGTTTTAATGTTGAGCTTGCAAGTGGATTAATGGACAGAAAAAAAAACAGAAATGACATTGAAACTGTCGCACGGCCATGTTGCAGAAAGAATGCAACGGTAGCCGCAAGAATGAAAAAAAAACAGTGAGCTGGTGGAACAGAGAGTTCGTTTCAATCAGGAAAGGAAGAGAGTTGACTTGCAATTCACTAGAAATACAAATTAGTGAGAGGAAACGATAGAAGTGCAAGGACATTCAGTCTGATAATACGAGAGTGTGAGTTTCATTCTCCACCTGCTTGTCCCGGGTAGAGTGTGAAGAGGGGCGGTTCATTCTGTACCCATCGGTCTCCGGTGAATGTGAAGCTGTACGGTTCATTTTGTAGATATCAGCCCCTGGTATAAACTGAGAGTGTGGGATTCTGTAGGTGTCACTCTCTGGTTCAGTGATTTCATTCTGTAAATAGCAGTCTCTTCTGAAGTGTGAAAATGTGGGTTTCATTCTGTATCTGTCACTCTCTGTTACTGTGTGAGAGTGTGGGTTTAATTTTGTGTCTGTGAGTCGCAGTTACAATGTGAGACTGTGGGTTTCATTTTGTGTCTGTCAGTCTCTGTTACAGTGTGACAGTGAGGGTTTCATTGTGTATGTGTGTCTCTGTTACAGTGTGAGAGTGTTCGTTTCATTTTGTGTCTGTCAGTCTCTGTTACAGTGTGAGAGTGTGGGTTTCTTTTTGTGTTTGTCAGGCGCTGCTCCGGCGGAAATGTGTCGTCTCCGTCCAGAACCTGCGAACATCTGATACAGTGTGAGCGGGCTTATAATTTTCTCCAACTTTGCAGCTGTTCCTCAAATCAACTAAATATAGTAAATCTAGTAAAATATTAAAAGAGATTCTTTATTCCCAGAACTATTTGATAGATCAAACTTCTTCTGCAGTCGCTTATGTTAAACGTGTGAGATGGACAGAGCACTTGTGAATGATGACGTGTTAAGGAGCAGTACGTCCTGTGTAATAGAGCCATGTGGCAAACAGACCGTTGCTCAACCACATAGAGCCAAGTGAGCTGCGGCTGATCTGAAACTTTATATGGCTTGGCAGCACAGCTCCGTATACGTTGTATGAAAATGAACAGAATATTGAAAATAATTTATTTAAATAAATAAGTGTGTAAGTAAGATCAGAATTTGGTAGGAACAAACCTTTGAGATACAGCGAGCTTCATGTTCCAGCAACATTTATGTGAATATATTTCTCACAGCAATTCTAAATTTCTACTTTCACCTTGCATCTCTGCTCTCATATGTTCCGTGATTCTGTTATCCATTCCACTATGTGCACCTCAGTATGAGTTTGTTCGAGCGATGTCTTTCTCATAAATAATACAATATTCGTTTCTATTTTCCTATGACAGCCTCAGCCGGAGTGTAATACGTCTTGTATATTTTTTATGGAGTGATGGGATGGTGCAGAAGAAGCTGCACTCTGTGCCTGACCCCGTGAGAGTGTATGATGGGACAGTGCAGAGGGAGTTTCACTGTTTTGGGACATCCGTGATATACTGTGTTTAATCAAGGAACTAATGCTGTCGAACCCCTGTCATGCTATCCCGATTGCATTACTGCGTTGGACCTATGCTGTGTCCTCGGAGATACCGGCACCCAAGTATATTACACTGCTCTCACTGTCCACTGCTGAGCTGTGCAGGGCGCCCAAACTTTTGTTTCAGACTCTTTTCCTTTTTTTGTCATTTTGAAACTGTGGAAGATGGAAATAATAAAAATATTAATATTGGTTAAAATATTAAATAAATATGTCATCTTTTACTTTTTGTCTTTTCGATATCAGGTCATGTTTACCCGCTTAGCTGCTCACAGTAACATAAATTTTGACCGGGGGTGCCCAAACATTTGCATGCCACTGTATTTTGGTTGTTTTTGTGCTGCAATTTATTCCTGCCACAATTTCTCCTTTCACATTTCCGCCGACAAGTCAAGCTCCAAAATCACATGCAGTGCGAATCATTTGTGAATGGTTCCCTCATTCGTGTGTCTCCGTCCATCTCACAGTTTTAAATACATATATTTTAATATTTTAAACATGTGAAATTCCGCACATGAGTAATCCAAAGCAATAACAAACCGCTGGAGCAACTCAGCAGGTCAGGCGGCATCTGTGAACATGAATAAACAGTTGACGAATATTCCATCATCTACCCGAGAGCTTTCTTTGCGTCTGGCAAGTAAGCCGGGAAACGCCATAATAAATGGCGTGGGGAGGGAAAAGAAGAAGCGATTGTTGATCCTCCGTCTTGGGTTTATCATCACCGTGGCACAAGAATAAGCCATGAACCGAAAATATCGGGACGGGATTAGGAAACAGAATTCTAATGTCTGGACACCAGAAAGCTCCGCTTTTAACGGCTGGAGCGCTGGTGCTTGAAGAAATGAAGCCCAGTTCATCACGGGCCTCGCCAACGTGGAGACGGTCGCAACAGATCAGGAGAAATGTTACCTCACCTTGAAGACTTGTCCGGGGGAGCTGAATAAGAGGTGTACTAGGCTGACCGTTTGCAGGGAAAAGTACGGTGAATGTGATCAGTCGTGAGGGAGAGATGACAGACGGAAATCATTCCCGAGCGATCCCTCCCGACAACGGATATGTGTCTTTGAGCTATCCATTTAAAAAACATGGTCGGCCTATCCGCGCTCACCTAATCTTCCCGCCGCCTTAACAGCGACACTGTTCCTTTTGTCCATATCTAGCACACAATGTCAACCCGAATTCAACACTTCAATTTCTACCATCCTACCAAGAAACTTATGTTTATTTCTCCCCCAACCCCGATTCTCCGCTTTCTGCACGGTCCAGGCGCAAAACTTTCTAATTCTGTTTGGGAAGCCTCCAAACTAATGACGTGAATATCGAGTCTCCTCCCGGTAACAATTCTCCTTCGCTGCTCTGTTCTATTCCCCACACTGGCCTCTTCTCACTTTCCTATCACCCCGTCGTGGTCCTCTCCTTCTTCGCTTTCTCATATGGTGCATTTTCCTCTCCCATCCGAGTCCTTCCTCTCCAGCACTTTAGCTTTCCTGTCCTGTTGGCTTCACCTGTCACCTTCTTGCCCTTCTCCATCTCCTCCACCGGCTTTTCTATTCTGCGTTCCTTTCCGATTCTCAAGAAGGGCATAGGACAGAAACGCCAACTATTTTATTTGTTCACTTCTGTGAATACTGTCTAAGCAACTGAGCTCGTCCAGCATTTTTCGTGTGCTGCTTTTAATATTTGGTTGTGAGAGATCGTGCCGGAGCTTCCGATTCGAATGTGTTATTGCAGTCTTCCTTTTGAGCCAGTGATGGCTCGCTTATTCCAATGTTGAACTTGCGTTAAAAGTTATTCCCTATAATGTTCAGGTTGGTAATGACTATGGAAACTTACACTCATGCAATGAGTTTCCGAGGCCGGGAGCTCCCATCCTTGCCGCTACGACAATTTGGAACTAGTTACTGTCATGAACACCAGGTTGTCATTGCTCTCACTATGTGATTTTGAGATGGTCCTGTATCTAATATTACATTGCAGGAAGACAGTGTTGAATTTATTTGTCAGTTGTACGGCTCCGAGTTGTGACACGGAAAGGAGAGTCTGCGCCCGCTTGAAACAATTCGGCTGCTTAAGGTATTGAAGCCAGTTGAACAGAGTTGCAGATGAGAACGGATGAGAGTGTATCAGGGCAGCGTGAGTGTCAGGAAGTGTTGAAAACAGAGAATTGTGTCCGTCCATCTGAAAAGATTCTGGAGCGACACGGATAATCAACGGACAACGTTCTAACTTTCTTCTTGAAAGTAGAGGGAACGTGTGCTGTTCAAATGGACCCTCAGTGTCAGATCCGTTTCCAAATGAGAGTGAGAGGGGAAGTCAGCACCTGCTTCAGCTGCTGCCTGAACTTAGTCTGGCTGACGGCGTAAAGAACGGTGTTCGTGCAGCAGCTCAGGAGTTGCAGCATGTAGCTCAGTTCGTTGAAAAATGAAGGTATCCTCAACCAATATGGGATGCGCACTACATAAAGCATTCTGTTCCATATTGTCATCACCCCGTACAACGCCCATAACAGGATGAAATTTCCCGAGACGACCAGCAGTAAAACAAGGGACTTTCGGCGGTTCTGCATCTCCGGGTCTCCGGAACTCTGACCACGGCTGGAAGCCCGGAGTCTGCCGCGGGCTCTATTGGCCACTACAACGTTCCTGATGGTGAAAGCATTGAGCAGGATAACCACGAGGAACGGGATCACAGTCGAAAGGACAGTACGAGCGACATCGATTACTGACCAGACGAATGTCCCTAGTACTCCCCATTCCTGCATGCAAGACCACGCTATGTTCGAAGAAGCATATGTATCTTGGACCATGAAGAACCAGAAAACGTTCTTTAAAAAACTCAGTGCAGTCACTGTACTCAGTACCACAGCGACCGTTCTCCCAGTGCCATACTTAGCGTTTAGATCCTGGAAGCAAATGGCCACAAATCGATCAAAGGTGAAGGCGACAGTGAACCAAACAGAACAATCTGTGGCGGCCTGCATTAAGAAGACGTGGGTTCTACACACGCGGACATAAAACAGGAAGGAGAACTCATCCGGAAAAGCCTTCGGAATTTTCATCAATATAACGTCCAGGAAAACGACCGCTAGGTCAGCCGCTGACATGGCCATCAGATAGCGGGTGACTGTTTTAGAGAGTCCGCACTTTCCCCGTGATAGTATGACAATCGTCAGCACGTTCACTGTGAAACGCAGAAGTACATAAATTATACATCAAACTGAGAGCATTGTTGCAAAATTTACCCAGACCAAACTCAAATACTTGCACGCTCCAGAAGTGGAAGAATTTATCGGTAATTGGCAGCAATTCTTTGGTCAGTCAGGGATTAATATTCAATGAGCACGCTAATCACTGGAAGTGACGTCATCCACCGGACAGAAGAACCTGTGGATTTCACGATTAGAGTGAGGACAAAATTGAGCAGATAGCGTCTGTATGACTTTTCTCCACACAGAAATATACAATCTGAGGGAGGCAGTAAATATTGTGTTCAACTTGAGCCATATTTTAGTCGAACAAATCGAGTTGATATTCGCCCCGTTTCAGTGCAGTGTCTTTGATCTCCGTACCTCACGGTATCACACGGTCAAAGTCAATAAAACAGATGTCCTGCTTGTTGATCGAATACCGTGGCTGCATGCAAAATGGAACTGGGGTCAATAAGATCCATAACATTTCAGCTGAACACGGTTCGGGGAAAGGCCGCACCCTTTGTACCTGTCGCTGTTTTTGCACCTGCGTTATCTAATCAAACCTTTCACCAAAAGGCACGGATCTGATCAGTATGTTATACGTGACCGACTCCTCAGTCCCTTTGAAAGGGCAGTGTTTCAGAAGCATAGAAAAGCTGAAAACAGAAGTGAACTGAAGTCTGATGTTTCAGGTGGGAGTGATGCAGACAAACACCCAAATATAGGTGCTGCTGAATCTGTCGGACGGTGATTCAACGCCTTGGTGTCGCTATCAGACCACAGGAGGAGTATATTTGTAGGTAATGGAGATGGTTGGAAAATATTAATTCCCAGTGAACACACGGGTACATAATGAGAGTGTGAGAAGGATGCAGGGGATCGAAACTGGCGGAATGAACAAGTTCAAGAATATTTCGGTCAACCCAAGGATTAAAATAAATTAGTCAGGTAGGGGTCCGGTGGAGAGAGTAAAGCAATGTGTCCAATAGTAACTCAGGTACGGATAGAGTCATCGCGCACTGATCGCATTATCAGTGGCTGGGGTGGTGCATTTTAATGTCCGCAAAACCGCCGGATTAAGGCAAGAGGCTGAATTGCCATCATCACTGAACCAACAAGCACGAATCTTAATGACGCGGATGCAGATTACCGAAAATTTTCACACACTGCCAAGATGGTTTTGAAGTTTTCACTATATCTAAGCCTACTGATTTTCCATCTCACCGATTGTCTTCTTGCATTCAGTTATCCGACCGGAATCTCGCAATATCTCTCACTGCCCCCCACACACCCCACCCCCCCCGCTCCCCGCACTGACTGCTGTAGTTTCTACACCATTTTACTTCCTTCGCTGAGGTCATGACAGATCTTTCTGATTTGTTCCGCAGATACTTTTTTCTGCGGATAGAAAATTTTTCCCGGTCTGGCAAGGTGCAGATGTCATGTACTGGGTGTTGGTTTAAACGTGTTTTAGACTAACAAACGATAGAAAGGCATAAGCGACTCATTTTTCCCTGATGACTCACTGTTCGGTTCACGCTGAATGCATTGCTGGTCGAACTATAAACCGACCTTTAGTCAGAAAGTCAAACATGTTCCAAGTGTGTGTGAGGAGCAGAGTCAGATGTTCTGCACAAAAGTCGGTCAGAGCTTAGAAAGGGCGACAGCGAGTAGGTGAAATTCCTCTCTCCGAAGCCAGGTACTGAATAGGGAATTATGGGTTCATCATGCCCGGTGACCGAGAGGACCAAAATCGTCGATTCTCCACAGGCGGAGCAGATTTGTGGGTTTTTCTTTGAATATCGAGTAACGGAGCGGACAGAGATTTGCTCTATCCTCAGAGTCGATAAAAAGCAGGCGGATGAAGACGTCCATTACAGCTGTGTGTGATGTTTTCGGAAGCTTAGCTTAGCGGGCAGGAACAGATTTTGCACCAGGCGCAATGGTAAGTTTACATTCTCGACATTAAAAGGAAAGACAAGAAAAGAGAACGGCGCTTACGGTTGTAAATCTGCAGACACTGGTGCCGCCGACAAGATACAGTGAAGCAACTCAGCGAGACTCATCAGCAGGCTCCAGTCCCGGGACCGCCGCCGTCTGGAAGATCAGGAGCAGCACAGCCTGGGGACTGCGCTGTTCTGACATTTCCCTCTGAAATGCGCTACAGGTGTGCGCCCATTAACGTCAATTCTGACAACGTCCCATCATATATACGTCCCTCGTCCCGATTGGAGAATACAGCGACACTGAGGACTTCATGTAGGTTTGCTAAGTATATAATATGGTATTCGTACAAACTCCAAATCACATAACGTCCAATTTCACAGAACGTATCTTGGACGTTAAGCGATGCATATATTAGAACGTAGAGAATAATATCGCAATTCCTTTATAGTCTCCTGGTACTGTCTCCCCAGCATCCATGTGGAATATCTTTTCTTAAAGTACGTCAGCCGCTCCACAAGACAACTGACACAACCTTTCTCAAGGACAGTTAGGGATGGACAAAGCAATGCTGAGTCAGAAAAGAGAATAAATGGTCAGTCTGCCACCGACGTTGCAACATTTATCGAATATAAACGTGGAGTTACGAGTATTTATCAAGCAAGCCTAAAGAACATTGTGTATTTGTGGGTAACATGGGGAGGAGTGGACGTGACATGTGTGTTGTGTGCGATAATAAGACCATGGTACAGCTACCGCCCAAATTAGTTTCAACACAAGACTTCGACTTACCAACGGTGGCAACAATAGCAAGAATTGAGTAGTAAACCGGCTCAAATTCCAAGAGTGCAATTCTGATCCGCTGTGATAATGTTAGTGCTTCTGAGTGAGTTTTGAAGTAAGCATCCCCATTGAAACGTTCTGATCGATTAGAGTAAATTCCCACTGAAGTGATCCCAGTTTCCGACCCGTTGTTAAACGGTCCCACTCTACTCTCCGGGACTGGTGCGTCGGAACTCCGATCGCCATGTCTGTTGAACAATTTCATTACCGGAGGCGTTGCTCGTACTGACAATCATTGCATGAAACCCCTATTTGTACTAAAAAAGCACAAACCGATGACCTCGTGGGTGTTCACTTAATTAAACCGAATGAACGAACAAGGCCAGTTAACCCTTGCATATACAGTGACAGAAAAAAGTAAGGATAGAGTGGAGGGAACAGTATGCAGAGAACGGAGGTTAAACCTAGATGTCATGAGCATTCAGTAAAGAAGACTATCACCGGGACTAATTGGCCGAACATTTTCTCCAGACGGCTGGAGCATTACATAGATTCTTTTTTAACATACGCATTCTGTGGTGTCGTCATGTATAAGCGCTCGGTGACAAACTTTTGCAAGTTTGTGGACAAGATCAAATCTTCAACTTTTCAAATGTACAAAAAGATACAAAGCCAATTCATACAAAAACAGACATTTTGGAAGCAACAAAGACCCTGTTAAATTTCAAGGTAGAAACACGGTAGATGCTCCACTAAGAATATCGCATTCTCCGGTTATAATTTGTCTTGTACATTTGGATCTGTACTCGATATCATTCCCGCTTCATACCACGTTTGCTTTTCAGATATTAAGATGCCATTTAATTATTCCGTTTAAATCACAGAGCGAGGGACAAGTAACAATTTATTGTCAATTTCGTTGCACCGTCAGAAAGTTCTGATGATATTTATCTTCCCTGAACCCGCATAATTTACAAAGACGAGAAAATCTGCAGATGCTCGAAATCCAAGCAACACACGCAATTCTGGAGGAACTCAACAGGTCAAGCAGCGTGTATGGAAATGGGTGAACAGTCGCCGTTTCAGGCCGAGGCCATTCACCAGGACTGGGAGCAGAAGGCTGAAGTCGCACACCAGCGGGCTCAACAGCAACTACTTCACTTTAACCATTCGACACCCAAGTATGGAATTACTGCGTTTCAGCAACACTCTGACCAACGTGATCACTTTGCACCAAAATGGGCTGAGTTTTATTCCAATTGTCTGCTTGCCAAATCTGTGAATATGCTTATATTTGAGGCTGCGCAAACAGGTAACTGTACATACAACTTTAAGCTCGGATTGCTACTTCCGAACTGTCACATACCAAAAGACTATAAAACAATGAAATACAATTAGGCCACATCCAGTCCGCTCCACAATCCCACCATGGATGAGTCATGAGCCCTCTTAACCCCTATCACCAGCTTTCTCTCCAGATACCTTTGATATCCTACTTCTCTGGAACCTAGAGAAACTCCACTTTAAATATATGCGGTGATTGGGCGATAATGTCTCGCGAACGGAACTGAGTTTTTGAGGAGGTCAGCAAGTAGTTCGAGGAACGTATGGTTCTAGGCATTGGATAACTGCGCATTGGCAAGTTCCCGCAAGACGGTCTGCTCCAGAGTAGTACAATACAAAGTGCCCAGAACCGGACATTGTGATAGGTGACACAATGTTCTAGGGGGCTGGGGAATACACTTGTTTGGGATTGCAATCCCGTACCCAGTGATGTGCAGCAGCAGACGTGGTGTACTTGGATTTTCAAAAGGCCTTTGACAAGGTGCCGCACATGAGGCTGTTCAGCAGGATAACGGTCCATGGAATTACAGGGAAAGTATTAGCGTGAGTGGAGAATTGGCTGTTCGGCAGAAAACAGAGTGGGAATCAAGAGATCATAGCCTGGCTGGCTGCTGGTTACCAGTAGAATTACACAGTGGACGGTTTTTGGACCGCCACTTTTTACGACATACGTCAATGATTTGGACTACGGTATTAAAGGATTTGAAGCTACATTTGCCGATGATACAAAGATAGGTGGAGTAGCGGGTAGTGTTGATGAATCAGAGACCTGACAGAGAGACTTAGTAAAATTAAGGGAATGGGCAAAGAATTGGTAAATGAAATACAATGTCGGCAATACAAATATGGTCATGCACTTTGGTGGATGATATAAACGGGCAGACTATTATTTAGTTGGGGAGAGAATTTAAAATGTGGTAATGCAAAGCGCATTGGGAGTCCTTGTGTAAGATACCCCAAACGGTTAACCTCCAGGTTGATTCGGTTGTGACAAAGGCAAATCAAATGTTAGCATCCTTTTCTAGAGGTGTAGAATATAAGAACAGGGATGTGATGTTGAGGCTCTATAAGGCACTTGTGAGACCGCATTTGGAGTATTGTGTGCAGTTTTGGGTTCCTTGTTTTAGAGAGGATATACTGACATTGGAAAAGTTTCAGAGAAGATTCACAAGAATGATTCCAGGAATGAGAGAGTTATGGTGATTGGAAGGTCTGGAGACCCTTGGGTTTTATGCCCCGGACTTCAGGGGAATAAGGGATATCTCATAGAAAGTCCGAATGCAGAAAGGTCTGAACGGATTAGATATGGCAAAGTTATTTCCCATGGTAGGGGATTCTAGGACAAGACTGCATTGCCTCAAAGTTGATGGCTGCTCCTTTAGAACTGAGATGCGGGTAATTACTTTAGTAAGATGTTGGTAAATATGTGGAATTTGTTGACAAGGGTGGCTATGGAAGCCAAGTCATTGTTTGTTTCAAAGCCAAGATAGTTTTTTTGTTTGGTTAGCCAGGGCATCAGAGGGTATGTGGTGAAAGCAGAGGAGTGGGAATGCCTCTATGAACTGGATCATCCCATGTTTGAATGGCGGAACGGACCGAATAATCTACTTCTGCTACTATATCTTATGGTCTTATAGTCTTGTCTCACAACAGAGGAGGTTTAGGTGTTAACTGCTGGACCTTTGGAATTTATGCATCATATTGTCACGCATCATATTGAAAGGCTAAAAAAAGAGAGAGGCACAGACCTGAACCCCACATCCCCACCCACGGGGCAGGATGGACAACAACAACATCGTTGGCAGAGTCAGCGTGCGTTCACAAATGAATGTACAGATGGAAAATTGGAAACAGAAGAATGTGCTGCGGGTAGGATGTTAGAAATATTCTGATAAACACAGGGGATTACGGATAATGTACATATGTGGACTCAAAAATAATCAGCAGGTTAAAGGCAGAGAGACAGAATAAATGAGCCGGTTTCGATGTCGGAAGGCGTGACCAATAGTGTTACACAGGGATTAGACCGAGTTCCCAGCCGTTTTCCCTTCTGGGAAAAGGACTCTGCGCTAGCCAGACATTCCTTGTTCTCCCAATCTCCAAGTGTCCGTGGGCTTCTCTTTATCGACGACGGTTGGTCTGTTGTTGCCGAAGAATTATTGTCCCGACATATTTTCAGCTACTGGTTGTTATAATGTTTCTCATCATGTGGATCTCCATCCCAGGGTCACCGTCACCTGAGCTATCTGGATCACCTGACATAGGCAGGGAAAGAGTACAGGTCCTGAATGAAGACTACAGGTAGTTAGGAAGGAAGTTGAAAAGCAGGACCTCAAAGGTAGTAATGTCGGGATTACTACCTGTGCCACGCAACAGTGAGTATAGGAATAGAATGAGGTGGAGGATAAATGCGTGGCTGAGGGATTGGAGCAGGGGGCAAGGATTCAGATTTCTGGATCACTGGGACCTTTTTTAATCTGTGTGGCCTTTATAAAAAGAACGGGTTGCACTTGAATCCTACGGAGAACAAATATCCTGGCGGGCAGGATTGATAGAGCAGTTAGGGCGGTTTTAATCTAGTTTGGCGGTGGGGTGGGAGGTTGAGAATTAGCATGTTTGTGCAGCGATTAAGGTAGAAAGACAAGGGTATGATGTCAAGTGTTCTGAGTTGATGAGGAAGGACAGGCAGGGGACAGAACATAATTGTAGCCAGTTAAAGGGGTTGAATGTGGAATAGTAGATGAATTTTGAATTTCCTTACAGTTTAGAAAATATTCTATTTTTTTCATCCAGCTAAGTCCATGGCCCTAGAATTCCCCAATTAGTCCATCTTCCAATTCTTTGTCTATTCTCCCAATCTATAAGCAAGCTCCCTGCACCCTGAACACCACCCCTATCTATTTCCTGTTGGCAACAGTATTATCACTTCTGTTATCCAAATCGTTGACTTCTAACGCGAAAATTCCCGCCAATCTGGAATACAACTTATTAATGTTCAATGTGGAATAAAACGTCTCATTCCGACCCCACCAGTCCGTTAGTTGGAACTTTAACGTTTACGTTTTCCGTTGTTAAGCGGTCTAAAGCTTTCTGGGAATCGAAGCGTTTCCAAAACCAGGGGCGCACCGGCTGCCGTGGCTGCTTTCCTTAATATTAGATTCCAGCATTTTCCCAACCAAAGATCTCAAGCAAACTGTCCTATTCTTTTCCTTCTGCCTCGATGTGCACTGAATTTCGAACATGGGCATGAACAGGCATGTGGGGATACACATAGATTTGTGTGAATTTGCGGATCAGGATTTGCACAATGCGTTCGGAGTCGATACTGCCATGTTCTGATGTGCATGTGGGGGTGTCAGTAGTTTGGGGTGCTCACTGAGGTTGTGTGAGCGATATGGGTTGCATATGGTCTTGGATCTGGGGATGCGCTCCGATTTAGTGGTTACACATGGAATTAGCGGTCTGCTCGGATATGGGGTGCGCACCTATTTGGGGATAGCATATTTAGGGGTGTGTTGGAGAATATGGGAGTCGCCACGTTTTTATGGGTGCATATGGGGGTTCTGGCTGTGTCGGTGGATTTGGTGACGTGCCCACGGACTTTAGAATGCGTGTGTGTTTTTAATGTGAAGGCAGCCATTTTGTGCTTAGCATGATTATTCCTCAAGTATAATATAAGCTTATGGGGTTGCCAGTGGGTTTGGGGTGCACATGCATTTTGGGGTGCGCTCTTATTTGGGAATGGCGCAGATTTGGGATTACAGACAGATTTTAGTGATGTGAACGTATGTACTGTTGAATATGGTTTGGGGCGACACGCAGATTTTGGTATGTCGCCGATCTGCAAAAGGATTTCGGGCGTATACGGTACTTTAATCTTTAATGTTGAAGCAGATAGTTTCTAAATTGTTTGAAATGATTCTTGCTTTATTAGTCAGGCTGTTAAGGGTGCGGACATATTTGGGGATTGTGCAGATTTAGTGTGGTTTTGGCAAACATGGGATGCACACTGGTTTAGGTGTGTGTATGCCAATAAGGCGATGCTTACGGATTTCGGGTTCTACGGATTTGACTACGGATTTGGAGTTGTGACGTATCTGAAAATCCCTTCAATTACAGATACTTTCATAATAAATACACTTTGATCTTTCAGCAGTATACTTGTTAAATTATGGTGGCGGCGGGTACTGGTGAACTGTTTAAAATGATTCCTGCTCTGAGATAATCAATTAGGCAGCGGTGCTGTCAGATTGTTTGAGGAGCGCACTGCTTTGGGGATTGTGTAGATTTAGGGCAGTGTCGGGAAAACTGCGATGCACATTCATTTGTCGATGTGAATAGGCTTAGAGATGAACGGGTTCAAGATGCGAATTAATTTGTGTTGTTTTGGCTTATATTCTAATGCTGACGGATTTAGCGATTCTCAGAGATCTGTGGTGTCTGCGAATATGGAGTTATGTTGTATTTGAAGGCAGTTTCATTTACAAATACTTAGATTATAACTGCAGCTTTAACTTTAGACAGTATTCGTGTTATTTTGTGGAGGAGGCAGCCATTTTTAGAACTGTTTGAAATGATTCATTCTCTGGAATGCTCTGCTGTACATCTGGGGGTGTCAGCGAGTCTGGAGGGCTCATCGATTTGGGGGTACGCACTTAGGATGTGCGCCGATTTATGAGTAAACATGGATTTGGGGCTTCACACTGATTAGTGGATGAAGACAGATTTGAGTGTCTCGAAGGGTCGGGGGCTGCACGCGAATTTGGTGTACATGGCGATTTGGATTTTTTTGCGACAATTTATCAATAAAAGTATTTTCACTGTTGTACTTTGCTTTGATGATTGTTTAAGATTAATTTTGTCAACTGTTCGATTTTTTTTTTCTTACACAAAGCTGATCTTAAATTCATGTGGGATTGTCAGCGAGTTTGTGGGCGCACATGGATTTGTGTCTGTCGATGGGTGTGTATGCATGACAAATCAAATTTACAGAAACCTGAACTAAATGTACATTGAACATTGTTCTTGCTATTACTTAAGTATCAGCCAGCTAGTTTGTGAACTGTTGGAAGTGATCCTTGCTGTGGAATAAATTAATGTTCATGCGATGTGTCATTGGAACTGTGGTGGTGCGCACAGATTTAGGAGAGTTTCGGCCAGTATGAGCATACAAGGATTTTTGGGATGCGTGTGGATTTGGGAACACACCCGGATTTGATGGTTTTGACTTTGGGAGTTATGCAGATTTAGTACCGTGTCGGTAAATATGGGTGCACAGAGATTTAGGGTCGGTGAGGGTTTCGGCTGCACGCAGACATGGGTTTGCTTGAGGATTTGCGGATATGGTCAAGTTTAGGTGTGTCCCGGCGCGTATGGGTACTCATGGACTTGTGGGTGCCGGTTGGTTCTGGTTTCTGATGAATTTCGAAGTCGATTATCGAACATTTAATAGTAATTGTACCTTAAACTTAGAACTTGGTTCACGCTATTTCTTGAAGGCGAATGCAGCTAATTTGTTAACGTCTTGAAATGATTGTTCGTTTGGAAACACCTAATGTGCATATGTGGGTGTCAGTAGATCTGTCGATGTACACGGTCTTCGAGTGTTCACAGAGTTGGGGATGCGGTGGATGTTGGATCGTGACGAATGTCAGGGTTGTTTCATTAATAGGTGCTTTATTAATAAAGGCACTTTATCTGGGATAACATAATGTGTATGTGGAGGTGTTGGCAGGTTGGGAGTGCACAGCGACGAAGTGTGCATACGACATGTGAGTGCATGTAGAGTTGTGCGATTTGCTGGATTTGGGTTAATTACACATATCAGGGTTATTTCGTTTACTGATACACTCATAAATAATACAATTTAGCGTTAAACTTCGTTCTTGCTATTTTTACGGTGCATTAAGCCATCTTGTGAAAAGTTTGAAATGAAGCTTGCTCTGGGAGAAACGATGGTACATGTAGGGACGCAATAATATTTGGGGATACACAGAGATTTGTGGATGTGCATGGGGAGTATGAATACACATTGAGCTGGTGGTGTCGGTGGATTAGGGTGTGTGACGAATCACATTGTTGTTTCGGTTATAGATAACTTGGGAATAAATGTACACCGAACTTTGAACTTTGTTCTCCTTTCTCAAGCAGAAATGTGAACTGCTTAAAATGTCTCCTGCTTTTGAATAATCTAGTGCGCAGGTGGGTTTGTCAACGGGTTTGGTGCGCACATGGATTTTGGGGTGCGCCCTTATTGCTGATGTGTGAACTGTGAAATTTGTGAACTGCTTGAAATGATTCCTGCTCTAAGTAAAATCTGTTATGCATGTTGGCGTGTCAGAAAGTTTGTGCATCGATTTGGGGATGCACTCCTGTTTGAGGAGGCGAACAGATTTAATGATGTAACCGCCAGTATCGAGGTACATACTGATTTGGGAATACTTATTTATTTAGGATCATGTCGGCCAATGGGTGACTGTTTTACGGATTTCAGGTTTCTCTCTGAGTTTTGCTGCCTGCGGATTTAGCGTTGTGACGTATCTGAATTTTGCTTCATTTACAGATACTTTTAGAATCAATGCAAAAATTTCAACAGTATTCTTGTTACTAAAAGGTGGAGGTAGACATTTTCTGAACGCTTTAAAATATGTTTTGTTCTGGAATACTGTACGGTGCATGTGGGATGCTAGCTTTCGTTAGGATACGCACTGAATTGGGAATTGCGTAGAGTTAATATAAAGTCGGCAACTGCAGTGTAGACACTGTTTTATGGGCTGCGCATCGATTTCGGCATGCGTGAATATTTAGGGTTATGTACTGGAATACGGGGGTGAATACGGATTTGGGGGTGTATCTGGATTTGGTGATGTGCGATGTTTTAGGGAGTGTTGTTTTTTATCCGGATGCTTACGGATTTGGAAATACACCAAGATTTGGGTTTGACAGGTCATCTGCCTTTGCAATCAAATTTTGGATTGCGTCCGTATTTTCAATGAAGCAACAGCCATTTTCTGAAATTTGTTGAAATGATTCCTCCTCTGATATAATTTATTTTGCATGAGGGATGACAGCGGGTCTGCAGTGTACACTAATCTGTGGATTGCACGGATTTAGTGCAGTGTCGGCTATTATAGATGTACACACCGATTTGGGAGCGCCTATTGATTTAGGGGTGTCCAGCTCAATATAGGGAGGTTTACGGAAATCGGGGATCCCATAGATTTGTGGTGCCTGCGGATTTGCAGTTGTAAGGTATTTCAATGTTGCATCATTTATAGATACTCCCATTATCAAATCACTTTGAACTTCCAACGGTACTTTTGTGGCTTTATTGCGGAGACAGCCATTTTGGGAAGTTCGAAAAGATTCCTCCTCTGGGATACTATACTGCGAAGGTGGGGGTGTCAACGTGTTTGTGCTGTACATGGATTTGTGAGTGCGCACATACTTCGGGATACGCGCAGATTTGGGCGTATTCTTGGATTTGGGGATGCACACAGATTAGTAGATGTGCTCAGCTTTGGGTGTCTCCACGGATTTAGGATTGCATAAGAATTTGGGTGAATATGCGGATTTGTGGTGTCTTTGTATTAGGAAATGTGACGAATATCAAGGCATACACATGTTTGCGGTATCTGTAGTTTTGAATGTATGACAAATTTCGAGGTTGTTTCATTTTCCGGTGTCGTTGTATTAGGAGGTGCAGACTAATTTCTAGTTTGAATGTGTACTGGTAGTACACATGGATTAGGGATTGCGCATATGATGTGAGGGTGGTGTGGATTCGGGGATGTGCGCACATTTAGGGCTGTTGTGGTGAAAATGGGTGAAAACGGAAAAGAGTGTGGGAGTTGATTCAGAGATGTGAAAACTCAAGTATGTTTTTTCTACAGATACATCTGTAATAAATACACTTTGAATATTGAACTCTGTTCTTCCTGTACTTTTAAATGTGGAGACAACTATTCTCTGAACTGTTTGAAAGGATTCTCTATCTGCGATAAACAATTTTGCATGGTGTCAGAAAGTTTGATACTGTATGAAAATTTGGTGGTGAACACCGATCCGGGAGTACGTGTGGAAGTGGGAATAGGTACAGAGTTAGGGGTGTGTTGGCGCACGGATTTGTTGATGTCAGTTGATTTGCGATTGTGACGAATCTCAAAGTTGTTTCTTTTAACTGAGCGGAAAAATGGCAGATGGAGTGTAACGGTAGCCGCATAAATGAAAGAAAACAGTGAATTGGGAAACCAGAAAGTACGTTTCAATCCGGAAATGAAGAGCGAGTTGATTTGAAATTCACTTGACATACACATTCGTGAGTGGAAACGACAGCAGTGAAGCGACAATCAACAAACGGGAGACATTCATTCGGATAATATGAGAGTGTGATTCATTCTCCACCTGCCTGTCGTGGGAAGAGTGTGAAGAGCGATGGTTCATTCTGTCTCCGGTGCAACGTGAGAGTGTGCGGTCCATTTTGTAGACATCAGCCCCTGGTATGAACTGAGAGAGTGGGGTTCTGTAGGTGTCACTCTCTGGTTCAGTGAATTCATTCTGTAAATACCAGTCTCTGTTACAGTGTGAGAGTGAGGGTTTAATTCTGTATCTGTCAGTCTCTGTTACAGTGTCAGAGTGTGGGTTTCATTCTGTATCTGTCGGTCTCTGTTACATTGTGAGAGTGCGGGGTTCATTCTGCATCGGTCAGTTTCTGTTACAGTGTGAGAGTGTGGGTTTCATTCTGTATCTGTCAGTCTCTGTTACAGTGTGAGAGTGTGGGTTTCATTCTGTATCTGTCAGTCTCTGTTACAGTGTGAGAGTGTGGGTTTCATTTTCTGTTTTTCTGTCTCTGCTCGAGTTGAAAGCGTGTTGTTTCCGTCCAGAACCTGGGAACATCTGATATAGTGTGAGCAGGCGTATGATATTCTCCATCTTTCCTGCTCTTCCTCAAATCAATTAAATATATCCAATCTAGTAAAAACAAACGAAGTAAAATAGATTCTGTATTCCCAAAACTGTTTGTTAGGGCAAGCACTTTCTGAAATCCTTTATTTAAAACCTGTGAGATGGACAGTGCACCTATGAATGATGAACTGTTACGGAGCTGTGCGCCCTGAGTAATACGGTCATACCGTTCGGCCCGACTTCATTGCTCAACCCCATACAGCCAAGTGAACAACGCCTGATCTGAACCTTTCCATGGCTTGGTAACACAACTTCTTCTATGTTGAATGAAAATAAACACAATATTGAAATTTATTATTTTAGTAAATAAGTGCGTAAGTACGTTCAGAATCGGATAGGAACAGACCTCTGGCAAGTAAGCGGGGAGAAGCCAGAATAAATGGCGTGGGGAGGAAAAAGAAGAAGTGAAATGCGTATAAAAGATAAAGCGCTGGAGCGGTAGGACTCTGTAAAGAGAGGACAGTGGAGCTCAGGGTAAACGGCGCAGGACGGGACGACGTGTGAGGTGATAAGCGGGTGAGAATAAACATGAGGACAGAGCGGTGAATAGAAGTAGAGGGGAGGTGGAGGGATGTTTGTAATCGACATTAAAGTCATCAGGTTGTTGCTCCGACGTCTTGAGTTTACCCTCACCGTGGCACAAGAATAAGCCATGGACAGAAAATATCGGGTCGGGATTAGGAAACAGAATTCAAATGTTTGGACACCAGAATGCTCCGCCTTTCGCCGCTGGAGCGCTGGTGTTCGACGAAATGAAGCCCAGTTCATCACGGGCTTCGCCAACGTGGAGAAGGCTGCAACAGATCAGGAGAAGTGATACCTCACCTTGAAGACCTGTCCGGGGGAGCTGAATAGGAGGAGGTGAATGGCAGGTGTAGTCGGCTGGCCGCTTGCAGGGAAAAGTACCGTGAGTGAGATCAGTCGAGAGGGAGAGATGACAGAGGGAAATCACTCCCGAACGATCCCTCCCCAAAGCGGAGTGATGGGAATGGGAGATAGTGGTTTGTTTCTTTGAGTTATCCCTTTAAAAATATGGTCGGCCTATCCGCGCTCACATACTCTTCCCGCCGCCTTAACAGCGACAGTGTTCCTCTTGTCCATACCTACCACACAATGTCACCCCGAATTCAACATATTCTACACTGCAATTTCCACCACCCTACCAAGAAACTTACTTTTACCTCTCCCCCACTCTCGACTCTCCGTTTTCCGCATGGTTCAGGCGCAAAACTTTCTATTTCTGTCTGGGAAGCCTCCAGGGCGTGAATATCGAGTCTCCTACCGGTAACAATGCTCCTTCGCTGCTCTGTTCTATTCTCCACGCTGGCCTCTTCTCACTTTCCTATTACCCCCACCCCCCGGGGTCCACACCTTCTTCCCTTTCTCCGATGGTGCATTTTCCCCTCCCATCCGAGTCCTTCCTCTCCAGCCCTTTCGCTTCCCCGTCCTGTTGGCTTCACCTGTCACCTTCTTGCCCTTCTCCATCCCCTCCACCAGCTTTTCTATTCTGCCGGCTTCACCCTTCCTTTCCGATTCTCAAGACGGACATTGGACAGAAACGCCAACTATTTCATTTGTTCACTTCCGTGGATACTGACTAAACAACTGAGTTCCTCCAGCATTTTGCGTGTGCTGCTTTTATTATTTGGTAGTGAGATATCGTGCCGGAACTTCCGATTCGAATTTGTTATTTCCTTTTGAGCCAGTGATGGCTCACTGTATTCCAATGTTGAACTTGCGTTAAAAGTTATTCCCTATAATGTTCAGGTTGGTAATGACTATGGAAACTTAAACTCATATAATGAGTTTCAGAGGCCAGGAACTTCCCCCATCCTTGCAGCTGCAACAATTTGGAACTAGTTACTGTCATGAACACCAGGTTGTCATTGTTCTCACTATGTGATTTTGAGATGGTCATGTGTCTAATATTACATTAGTTTTACGGCTCCGCGTTGTGACTCTGAAAGGAAAGTCTGCACCTGCTTGAAACAACAGGGCTGCTTAATGTATTGAAACCGAAAGAACAGAGTTGCAGACGACAACAGGTAAGACTGTATCGGGACAGTGTGAGAGTCAGCAAGTGTTGAAAGCAGAGAGTCGTGTCCGTCTGTCCAGGAGAACCAGGAGCATCACGGAAAATCAATGGACAATATTCAGACCTCCTTCTTCAAAGCGGAGAGAAGGACGCTGGTCAGATGAACCGTCAGTGTCGGATCCGTTTCCAAATGAGAGTGAGAGGGGAAGTCAGCACCTCCTTCAGCTGCTGCCTGAACTTAGTCTGGCTGACGGCGTAAAGAGCGGTGTTCGTGCAGCAGCTCAGGAGTTGCAGCATGTAGCTCAGTTCGTTGAAAAATGAAGGTATCCTCATCCAATACGGGGGGGTTACGACATGAAACATTCTGTTCCATATTGCCATCACCCCGTACAACGCCCATAACAGGATGAAATTTCCAGAGACGAACAACAGTAAAACGAGGGACTTTCTGCGGCTCTGCATCTCCGGATCTCCGGAACTCTGACCACGGCTGGAAGCCCGGAGTCTGCCGCGGGCTCTACTGGCCACTACAACGTTCGTGATGGTGAAAGCATTGAGCAGGATAACAACGAGGAATGGGATCACAGTCGAAAAGGCAATATGACCTACATCAATTACTGTCCAGAATAGTGACCCCATTATTTCCCACCTCTGCATGCAAGGCCACATTAGGTTAGAGGAAGTATATACATCTTGGACCATGAAGAACCAGAAAACGTTCTTTAAAAAACTCAGTGCAGTCACTGTACTCAGTACCACAGCGACCGTTCTCCCAGTGCCATACTTAGCGTTTAGATCCTGGAAGCAAATGGCCACAAATCGATCAAAGGTGAAGGCGACGGTGAACCAAACAGAGCAATCTGTGGCGGCCTGCATTAAGAAGATGTGGGTTCTACACACGCGGACATAAAACAGGAAGGAGAACTCATCCGGAAAAGCCTTCGGAATTTTCATCAATATAACGTCCAGGAAAACGACCGCTAGGTCAGCCGCTGACATGGCCATCAGATAGCGGGTGACTGTTTTAGAGAGTCCGCACTTTCCCCGTGATAGTATGACAATCGTCAGCACGTTCACTGTGAAACGCAGAAGTACATAAATTATACATCAAACTGAGAGCATTGTTGCAAAATTTACCCAGACCAAACTCAAATACTTGCACGCTCCAGAAGTGGAAGAATTTATCGGTAATTGGCAGCAATTCTTTGGTCAGTCAGGGATTAATATTCAATGAGCACGCTAATCACTGGAAGTGACGTCATCCACCGGACAGAAGAACCTGTGGATTTCACGATTAGAGTGAGGACAAAATTGAGCAGATAGCGTCTGTATGACTTTTCTCCACACAGAAATATACAATCTGAGGGAGGCAGTAAATATTGTGTTCAACTTGAGCCATATTTTAGTCGAACAAATCGAGTTGATATTCGCCCCGGTTCAGTGCAGTGTCTTTGATCTCCGTACCTCACGGTAACACACGGTCAAAGTCAATAAAACAGATGTCGTGCTTGTTGATCGAATACCGTGGCTGCATGCAAAATGTAACTGGGGTCAATAAGATCCATAACATTTCAGCTGAACACGGTTCGGGGAAAGGCCGCTCCCTTTGTACGGATCTGATCAGTATGTTATAAGTGACCGACTCCTCAGTCCCTTTGAAAGGGCAGTGTTTCAGAAGCATAGAAAAGCTGAAAACAGAAGAGTACTGAAGTCTGATGTTTCAGGTGGGAGCGATGCAGACAAACACCCAAATATAGGTGCTGCTGAATCTGTCGGACGGTGATTCAACGCCTTGGTGTCGCTATCAGACCACAGGAGGAGTATATTTGTAGGTAATTGAGATGGTTGGAAAATATTAATTCCCAGTGAACACATGGGTACACAATGAGAGTGGTGGAAGGATGCAGGGGATCGAAACTGGCGGAATGAACAAGTTCAAGAATATTTCGGTCAACCCAAGGATTAAAATAAATTAGTCAGGTAGTGGTCCGGTGGAGAGAGTAAAGCAATGTGTCCAATAGTAACTCAGGTACGGATAGAGTCATCGCGCACTGATCCCATTATCCGTGGCTGGGGTGGTGCATTTTAATTTCCGCAAAACCGCCGTATTAAGGCAAGAGGCTGAATTGCCATCACCACTGAACCAACAAGCACGAATTTTAATGACGCGGATGCAGATTACCGAAAATTTTCACACACTGCCAAGATGGTTTTGAAGTTTTCACTATATCTAAGCCTACTGATTTTCCATCTCACCGATTGTCCTCTTGCATTCAGTTATCCGACCGGAATCTCGCAATATCTCTCACTGCCACCCCCCCCCCCGCTCCCCGCACTGACTGCAGTAATTTCTACACCATTTTACTTCCTTCGCTGAGGTCATGACTGATCTTACTGATTTGTTCCGCAGATACTTTTTTCTGCGGATAGAAAATGTTCCCCGGTCTGGCAAGGTGCAGATGTCATGTACTGGGTGTTGGTTTAAACGTGTTTTAGACTAACAAACGATAGAAAGGCATAAGCGACTCATTTTTCCCCGATGACTCACTGTTCGTTTCGCGCTGAATGCATTGCTGGTCGAACAATAAACCGACCTTTCGTGAGAAAGTCAAACATGTTCCAATTGTGTGTGAGGAGCAGAGTCAGAGGTTCTGCACAAAAGTCGGTCAGAGCTTAGAAAGGGCGACAGCGAGTAGGTGAAATTCCTCTCTCCGAAGCCAGGTACTGAATAGGGAATTATGGGTTCATCATGCCCGGTGACCGAGAGAACCAAAATCGTCGATTCTCCACAGTTGGGGCAGATTTTTGGGTTTTTCTTTGAATATCGAGTAACGGAGCGGACAGAGGTTTGCACTATCCTCAGAGTCGATAAAAAGCAGCGGATGAAGACGTCCATTACAGCTGTGTGTGATGTTTACGGAAGCTTAGCCTAGCGGGCAGGAACAGATTTTGCAACAGGCGCGATGCTAAGTTTACATTCTCCATATTAAAAGGAAAGACAAGAAAAGAGAACGGCGCTTACGGTTGTAAATCTGCAGACACTGGTGCCGCCGACAAGATACAGTGAAGCAACTCAGCGAGACTCATCAGCAGGCTCCAGTCCCGGGACCGCCGCCGTCTGGAAGTTCAGGAGCAGCACAGCATGGGGACTGCGCTGTCCTGACATTTCCCACTGAAATGCGCTACAGGTGTGCGCCCATTAACGTCCATTCTGACAACGTCCCTAGTCCCGATTGGAGAATACAGGGACACTGAGGACTCCATGTAGGTTTCTAAGTATATAATATGGTATTCGTACAACCTTCAAATCACATAACGTCCGATTTCACAGAACGTATCTTGGACGTTAAGCGATGCATATATTAGAACGTAGAAAATAATATCGCAATTCCTTTACAGTCTCCTGGTCCAGTCTCCCCAGCAACCCTGTGGAATATCTTTTCTTAAAGTACGTCAGCCGCTCCACAAGACAACTGACACAACCTTTCTCAAGGACAGTTAGGGATGGACAACGCAATGCTGAGTCAGGAAAGAGAATAAATGGTCAGTCTGCCACTGACGTTGCAACATTTATCGAATATAAACGTGGAGTTACGAGTATTTATCAAGCAAGCAAAAAGAAAATTGTGTATTTGTGGGTAACATGGGGAGGAGTGGACGTGACATGTGTGTTGTGTGTGATAATAAGACCATGGTACAGCTACCGCCCGAATTAGTTTCAACACAAGACTTCGAATTACCAACGGTGGCAACAATAGCAAGAATTGAGTAAACCGGCTCAAGTTCCAAGAGTGCAGTTCTGATCCGCTGTGATAATGTTAGTGCTTCTGAGTGAGTTTTGAAGTAAGCATCCCCATTGAAACGTTCTGATCGATTAGAGTAAATTCCCACTGAAGTGATCCCAGTTTCCGACCCGTTGTTAAACTGTCCCACTCTACTCTCCGGGACTGGTGCGTCGGAACTCCGATCGCCATGTCTGTTGAACAATTTCATTACCGGAGGCGTCGCTCGTACTGACAATCATTGAATGAAACCCCTATTTGTACTCAAAAAGCACAAACCGATGACGTAATCAGACCTCGTGGGTGTTCACTTAATTAAACCGAATGAACGAACAAGGCCAGTTAACCCTTGCATATACAGTGACAGAAAAAAAGTAAGGATAGAGTGGAGGGAACAGTAAGCAGGGAACGGGGTTTAAACCTAGATGTCATGAGCATTCAGTAAAGAAAACTATCACCGGGACTGATTGGCCGAACATTTTCTCCAGACGGCTGGAGCATTACATAGATTCTTTTTTAACATACGCATTCTGTGGTGTCGGCATGTATCTTCGCTCGGTGACAAACTCTCGCAAGTTTGTGGACAAGATCAAATCTTCAACTTTTCAAATGTAAAAAACGATACCAAGCCACTTCATACAAAAAGAGACATTTTGGAAGCAACAAGGACCCTGTTAAATTTCAAGGTAGAAACACGGTAGATGCTCCACTAAGAATATCGCATTCTCCGGTTATAATTTGTCTTGTACATTTGGATGTGTACTCGGTATCATTCCCGCTTCACACCACGTTTGCTTTTCAGATATTAAGATGCCATTTAATTATTCCGTTTAAATCACAGAGCGAGGGACAAGTAACAATTTATTGTCAATTTCGTTGCACCGTCAGAAAGTTCTGATGATATTTATCCTCCCTGAACCCGCATAATTTACAAAGACGAGAAAATCTGCAGATGCTCGAAATCCAAGCAACACACGCAATGCTGGAGGAACTCAACAGGTCAAGCAGCATGTATGGAAATGTGTGAACAGTCGACGTTTCAGGCCGAGGCCATTCACCAGGACTGGGAGCAGAAGGCTGAAGTCGCACACCAGCGGGCTCAACAGCAACTACTTCACTTTAACCTTTCGACACCCAAGTATGTAATTACTGCGTTTCAGCAACACTCTGACCAATGTGATCACTTTGCACCAAAATGGGCTGAGTTTTATTCCAATTGTCTGCTTGCTAAATCTGTGAAAATGCTTATATTTGAGGCTGTGCAAACAGGTAACTGTACATACAACTTTAAACTCGGATTGCTACTTCCGAGCTACCAAAAGACTATAAGACAATGAAATACAATTAGGCCACATCCAGTCCGCTCCACAATCCCACCATGGATGAGTCATGAGCCCTCTTAACCCCTATCACCAGCTTTCTCTCCAGATACCTTTGAAATCCTACTTCTCCGGAACCTAGAGGACTCCACTTTAAATATACGCGGTGATTGGGCGATAATGTCTCGCGAACTGAACTGAGTTTTGAGGAGGTCAGCAAGTAGTTCGAGGAACGTATGGTTCTAGGCATTGGATAACTGCGCATTGGCAAGCTCCCGCAAGACGGTCTGCTCCAGAGTAGTACAATACAAAGTGCCCAGAACCCGACATTGTGATAGGTGACACAATGTTCTAGGGGGCTGGGGAATACACTTGTTTGGGATTGCAATCCCGTACCCAGTGATGTGCACAACGATCGATGTTGGGTATTTGATAAATAGCTCTACATGTTCTAAATTATCCACACCAGGGAAGTATGACCTGCGAAAGACACCAGTGTCATAACACAAAATCTGAATTAGAGTCTGTGCGATTTCTGGCGGTCCAAACGTATGCCTCCTCTTCATGTCTGTCGAATCGATAGATTCTGGCAATATACCGGATGACAGGAAAACTGCAAGCGTTACTCCCCTATTTACGAAGGGTGGGAAACAACAAAAAGGAAACTATAAACCTGTTAGCCTGACATCAGTGGTTGGGCAGTTGTTGGTATCGATTGTTCAGGATTAGATTACGGAGTACCTAGAAGCACATGACAAGAAAGGCCAAAGTCAGCATGGTTTCCTGAAAGAAAAATCCTACCTGACAAAACCTACTGTAATTCTTTGCGGAAGTTACAAGCTGGGTCGACAAAGGAGATGCAGCAGACGTGGTGTACTTGGATTTTCAAAAGGCCTTTGACAAGGTGCCGCACATGAGGCTGTTCAGCAGGATAACGGTCCATGGAATTACAGGGAAAGTATTAGCGTGAGTGGAGAATTGGCTGTTCGGCAGAAAACAGAGTGGGAATCAAGAGATCATAGCCTGGCTGGCTGCTGGTTACCAGTAGAATACCACAGGGGACGGTTTTTGGACAGCCACTTTTTACGACATACGTCAATGATTTGGAATACGGTATTAAAGGATTTGAAGCTACATTTGCCGATGATACAAAGATAGGTGGAGTAGCGGGTAGTGTTGATGAATCAGAGACCTGACAGAGAGACTTAGTAAAATTAAGGGAATGGGCAAAGAATTGGTAAATGAAATACAATGTCGGAAATACAAATATGGTCATGCACTTTGGTGGAAGATATAAACGGGCAGACTATTATTTAGTTGGGGAGAGAATTTAAAATGTGGTAATGCAAAGCGCATTGGGAGTCCTTGTGTAAGATACCCCAAACGGTTAACCTCCAGGTTGATTCGGTTGTGACAAAGGCAAATCAAATGTTAGCAACCTTTTCTAGAGGTGTAGAATATAAGAACAGGGATGTGATGTTGAGGCTCTATAAGGCACTTGTGAGACCGCATTTGGAGTATTGTGTGCAGTTTTGGGTTCCTTGTTTTAGAGAGGATATACTGACATTGGAAAAGTTTCAGAGAAGATTCACAAGAATGATTCCAGGAATGAGAGAGTTACGGTGATTGGAAGGTCTGGAGACCCTTTTGGTTTTATGCCCCGGACTTCAGGGGAATAAGGGATATCTCATAGAAAGTCCGAATGCAGAAAGGTCTGAACGGATTAGATAAGGCAAAGTTATTTCCCATGGTAGGGGATTCTAGGACAAGACTGCATTGCCTCAAAGTTGATGGATGCTCCTTTAGAACTGAGATGCGGGTAATTACTTTAGTTAGATGTTGGTAAATATGTGGAATTTGTTGACAAGCGTGGCTGTGGAAGCCAAGTCATTGTTTGTTTCAAAGCCAAGATAGTTTTTTGTTTGGTTAGCCAGGGCATCAGAGGGTATGTGGTGAAAGCAGCGGAGTGGGAATGCCTCTATGAACTGGATCATCCCATGATTGAATGGCGGAATGGACCGAATAATCTACATCTGCTACTATATCTTATGGTCTTATAGTCTTGTCTCACAACAGAGGAGGTTTAGGTGTAAACTGCTGGACCTTTGGAATTTTTGCATTATATTGGCACGCATCATATTGAAAGGCTAAAAAAAGAGAGAGGCACAGACCTGAACCCCACATCCCCACCCACGGGGCAGGATGGACAACAACAACATCGTTGGCAGAGTCAGCGTGCGTTCAGAAATGAATGTACAGATGGAAAATTGGAAACAGAAGAATGTGGTGCGGGTAGGATGTTAGAAATTTTCTGATAAGCACATGGGATTACGGATAATGTACATATGTGGACTCAAAACTAATCTGCAGGTTAAAGGCAGAGAGACAGAATAAATGAGCCGGTTTCGATGTCGGAAGGCGTGACCAATAGTGTTACACACGGATTAGACCGAGTTCCCAGCCGTTTTCCCTTCTGGGAAAAGGACTCTGCGCTAGCCAGACATTCCTTGTTCTCCCAATCTCCAAGTGCCCGTGGGCTTCTCTTTATCGACGACGGTTGGTCTGTTGTTGCCGAAGAATTATTGTCCCGACATATTTTCAGCTCCTGGTTGTTATAATGTTTCTCATCATGTGGATCTCCATCCCAGGGTCACCGTCACCTGAGCTATCTGGGTCACCTGACATAGGCAAGGAAAGAGTAGAGGTCCTGAATGAAGACTACAGGTAGTTAGGAAGGAAGTTGAAAAGCAGGTCCTCAAAGGTAGTAATGTCGGGATCACTACCTGTGCCACGCAACAGTGAGTATAGGAATATAATGAGGTGGAGGATAAATGCGTGGCTGAGAGATTGGAGCAGGGGGCAGGGATTCAGATTTCAGGATGACTGGGACCTTTTTTGACCAGTGTGGCCTGTATAAAAAGGACGGGTTGCACTTGAATCCTAGGGAGAACAAATATCCTGGCGGGAAGGTTTGATAGAACTGTTAGGGAGGGTTTAATCTAGTTTGGCGGGGGGGGGGCGTATTAGCAAGTTTGTTCAGCGATTAAGGTAGAAAGACCAGGGTATGATGTCAATTGTTCTGAGTTGATGAGGAAGGACAGGCAGGGGGCAGAACATAATTGTAGCCAGTTAAACGGGTTGAATGTGGAATAGTAGATGAATTTTGAATTTCCTTACAATTTAGAAAATATTCTTTTTTTTTTCATCCAGCTAAGTCCGTGGCCCTAGAATTCCCCAATTAGTCCATTTTCCAATTCTTTGCCCATTCTCCCAATCTGTAAGCAAGCTCCCTGCGCCCTGAACACCACCCCTATTTATTTCCTGTTGGCAACAGTAATATCACTTCTGTTATCCAAATCGTTGACTTCTAACGCGAAAATTCCCGCCAATGTGGAATACAACTTATTAATGTTCAATGTGGAATAAAACTTCTCATTCCGACCCCACCAGTCCGTTAGTTGAAAATTTAACGTTTACGTTTTCCGTTGTTAAGCTGTCAAAAGCTTTTTGGGAATCGAAGCGTTTCCAAAACCAGAGGCGCACTGGCTAACGTGGCTGATTTCCTTAATATTAGATTCCAGCATTTTCCCAACCAAAGATCTCAAGCAAACTGTCCTATTCTTTTCCTTCTGCCTCGATGTGCACTGAATTTCGAACATGGGCATGAACAGGCATATGGGGATACACATAGATTTGTGTGAATTTGCGGATCAGGATTTGCACACGAATGATTGATTGCGTTCGGAGTCGATACTGCCATGCTCTGATGTGCATGTGGGGGTGTCATAGTTTGGGGTGCTCACTGAAGTTGTGTGAGCGATATGGGTTGCATATGGTCTTGGATGTGGGGATGCGCTCCGATTTAGGGGTGACGCAAGGAATTAGCTGTCTGCTCGGATATGGGGTGCGCACCTATTTGGGGATAGCATATTTAGGGGTGTGTTGGAGAATATGGGAGTCGCCACGTTTTTGTGGGTGTATATGGAGGTTCTGGCTGTGTCGGCGGATTTGGTGACGTGCGCACGGACTTTAGAATGCGTGTGTGTTTTTAATGTGCAGGCAGCCATTTTGTGCTTAGAATGATTATTCCTCAAGTGGGGTTGCCAGCGGGTTTGGGGTGCACATGCATTTTGGGGTGCGCTCTTATTTGGGAATGGCGCAGATTTGGGATTACAGCCAGATTTTAGTGATGTGAACGTATGTACTGTTGAATATGGTTTGGGGTGACACGCAGATTTTGATATGACGCCGATCTGCAAAAGGATTTCGGGGCGTAGACGGTATTTTAATCTTTAATGTTGATGCAGATATTTTCTAAATTGTTTGAAATGATTCTTGCTTTATTTGTCAGGCTGTTATGGGTGCGGACATATTTGGGGATTGTGCAGCTTTAGTGTGGTTTTGGCAAACATGGGATGCACACTGGTTTAGATGTGTGTAAGCCAATAAGGTGATGCTTACGGATTTCGGGTTCTAAGGATTTGACTACGGATTTGGAGTTGTGACGTATCTGAAAAACCCTTCAATTACAGATACTTTCATAATAAATACACTTTGATCTTTCAGCAGTATACTTGTTAAATTATGGTGGCGGCGGGTATTGGTGAACTGTTTAAAATGATTCCTGCTCTGAGATAATCAATTATGCAGCGGTGCTGTCAGATTGTTTGAGGAGCGCACTGCTTTGGGGATTGTGTAGATTTAGGGCAGTGTCGGTAAAACTACGATGCACATTCACTTGCCGATGTGAATAGGCTTAGAGATGAACGGGTTCAACATGCGAATTAATTTTAGTTGTTTTGGCTTATATTCTGATGTTTACTGATTTAGCGATTCTCGGAGATCTGTGGTGTCTGCGAATACAGAGTTATGTTGTATTTAAAGGCAGTTTCCTTTACAAATACTTACATTATAACGGCAGCTTTAACTTTAGACAGTATTCGTGTTATTTTGTGGTGGAGGCAGCCATTTTTAGAACTGTTTGAAATGAGTCATTCTCTGGAATGCCCTGCTGTACATCTGGGGGTGTCAGCGAGTATGGAGGGCTCATCGATTTGGGGGTGCGCACTTAGGATGTGCGCCGATTTATGAGTAAACATGGATTTGGGGCTTCACACGGATTAGTGGATGAAGACAGATTTGAGTGTCTCGAAGGTTCGGGGGCTGCACGCGAATTTGGTGTGCATGGCGATTTGGTGTGTCAGGGATTTATTTGCGACAATTTATCAATAAAAGCATTTTCACTGTTGTACTTTGCTTTGATGATTGTTTAAGTTTGATTTTGTCAACTTTTCGATTTTTTTCTAGCTCAAAGATGATCTTAAATTCATGTGGGATTGTCAACGAGTTTGTGGGCGCACACGGATTTGTGGCTGTCGATGGATGTGGATGCATGACAAATCATATTTACAGAAACCTGAACTAAATGTACGTTGAACTTTGTTCTTGCTATTATTTAAGTATCAGCCAGCTAGTTTGTGAACTGTTGGAAGTGATTCTTGCTCTGGAATAAATTAATGTTCATGCGATTTGTCATTGGAACTGTGATGGTGCGCACAGATTTAGGAGAATTTCCGCTAGTATGAGCATACAAGGATTTCTGGGGTGCGTGTGGATTTGGGAACGCACCCGGATTTGACGGTTTGACTTTGGGAGTTGTGCAGATTTAGTAACGTATCGGTAAATATGGGTGCACAGAGGTTTAGGGTCGGTGAGGGTTTCGGCTGCACGCAGACATGGGTTTGCTTGAGGATTTGCGGATATGGTCAAGTTTATGCGTGTTTCGGCGCGTATGGGTACTCATGGACTTGTGGGTGCCGGTTGGTTTGGGTTTCTGACGAATTTCGAAGTCGATTATTGAATATTTAATAGTAATTGTACCTTAAACTTAGAACTTGGTTCTCGCTATTTCTTTAAGGGGAATGCTGCTAATCTGTGCACGTCTTGAAATGATTGTTCGTTTGGAAAGACCTAATGTGCATATGTGGGTGTCAGTAGATTTATCGATGTACACGGTCTTCGAGTGTTCACAGATTTGGGGATGCGGTGGATGTTGGGTCGTGACGAATGTCAAGGTTGTTTCATTAATAGGTGCTTTATTAATAAAGGAACTTTCTCTGGGATAAAATAACGTGTATGTGAAAGCGTTGGCAGGTTGGGAGTGCACAGCGGCGAAGTGTGCATACTGATATGTGCGTGCGTGTAGAGTTGCGCGATTAGCTGGATTTGGGTTAATTACACTTATCAAGTTTATTACGTTTACTGATACACTCATAAATAATACAATTTAGCGTTAAACTTCGTTCTTGCTATTTTTACGGTGCATTAAGCCATCTTGTGAAACGTTTGAAATGATTCTTGCTCTGGGAGAAACGATGGTACATGTAGGGACCCACTCATATTTGAGGATACACAGAGATTTGTGAATGTGCATGGCGAGTATGGATACATAGGGAGTTGGTGGTGTCGGTGGATTAGGGTGTGTGACGAATCAAAATGTAGTTTCGGTTATAGATAATTTGAGAATAAAAGTACATCGAACTTTGAACTTTATTCTCCTTATTCAAGGAGAATTGTGAAATGTTTAAAACGACTCCTGCTTTTGAATAATCTAGTGTGCAGGTGGGTTTGTCAACGTGTTGGGGGCGCACTTGGATTTTGGGGTGCGCTCTTATTGCTGATGTGCCCAGATTTGGGGGTGCACACGGATTTGGTTATTCCCGCATATTTGGGCGAATGTCTTCGAATATGTAGGTGTACTCGGATTTTGTGTTACACCAGATTTGGGGGTGTCGGTCGATTTGGAGTTGTAGACGAATTTTGGGATGTGTGAGAATTTTTCATGTGGAAATAGCACTTTGTGAACTGCTTGAAATGAGTTCTGCTCTGAGTAAAATCTGTTATGCATGTTGGCGTGTCAGAGTGTTTGTGCATCGATTCGGGGATTTAGTGCGCTCTCAGCAAATATGGGGATGCACTCCTGTTTCAGGATGCGAACAGATTTAGTGATGTAACCGCCAGTATTGAGGTACATACTGATTTGGGAATACTTATTTATTTAGGATCACGTCGGCCAATGGGTGACTGTTTACGGATTTCAGGTTTCTCTCTGAGTTTTGCTGCCTGCGGATTTAGCGTTGTGACTTATTTGAATTTTACTTCATTTACAGATACTTTTAGAATCAATGCAAAACGTTCAACAGTATTCTTGTTACTTTAAGGTGGAGGTAGACATTTTCTGAACGGTTTAAAATATGTTTTGTTCTGGAATACTGAACGGTGCATGTGGGGATGAGAGCTTTCTTTAGGATACGCACTGAATTAGGAATTGCGTAGAATTAAGATAAAGTCGGCAACTGTGTTGTACACACTGTTTTATGGGCTGCGCAATGATTTCAGCATGCGTGAATATTTAGGGCTGTGTACTGGAATACGGGGGTGAATACTGATTTGGGGGTGTATCTGGATTTGGTGATGTGCGACGTTTTAGGGAGTGTTGGCTTTTATCCGGATGCTTACGGATTTGGAAATACACTAAGATTTGGCTTTGACAGCTCATCTGCCTTTCCAATCAAAATTTGGATTGCGTGCGTATTATTAATGAAGCAACAGCCATTTTCTGAAATTTGTTGAAATGATTCCTCCTCTGATATAATTTATTTTGCATGAGGGATGACAGCGTGTCTGCAGTGTACACTAATTGGTGGTTTGCACAGATTTAGTGCAGTGTCGGTTATTATAGAAGTACACACCGATTCGGGAACGCCTATTGATTTAGGGGTGTCTCGCTCAACATAGTGAGGTTTACGGAATTCGGGGTTCCCATAGATTTGTGGTGCCTGCGGAATTGCAGTTGTAATGTATTTCTAGGATGTATCATTTATAGATACTCCCATTATCAAAACACTTTGAACTTTCAACGGTACTCTTGTGCCTGTATTGTGGAGACAGCCATTTTGGGAAGTTCGAAAAGATTCTTCCTCTGGGATACTATACTGCGAAAGTATGGTTGTCAACGTGCTTGTGCTGTACATGGATTCGTGAGTGCGCACTTACTTTGGGATATGCGCAGATTTGGGCGTATTCTTGGATGTGGGGATGCACACGGATTAGTAGATGTGCACAGCTTTGGCTGTCTCCGCAGATTTAGGATTGCATACGAATTTGGGTGTTTATGCGGATTTGTGGGGTCTTTGTATTAGGAAATGAGACGAATATCAAGGTACACACATGTTTGTGGTATCTGTAGTTCTGAATGTATGACGAATTTCGAGGTTGTTTCATTGAAGCAGACGTCCTCTGAAGTGATTCTTGCTCACGGATAATGTAACATTCATAGGGAGGTGTCAGAGGGCGGACGGAGTTCTGGATGGGTGTCGATGTAGGGGAGAACACGGATTTGTGCCGCTCACAGTCTTCGGGGCGTGCTGTCGAATATTGTGTTGGGATCCGATTGAGGTGCACACGGATTGGGGTGCGTCGCCTGGCTTAGTGATGTCGGTCGATCAGTGGGTGTGATGAATCACAGGGCAATTTGAACATTGAACATATCTCTCGCTATTGTTTATAGTGGAGACAGCTAATATATGAATTATACTTCCGCCGGGATAATCTGATGTGCATATTGCAGTGTCAGCAGATTTTGGTGTGCGCGCGGATGTGGTGATATGTTCAGATTTTTTAGTATGACGGTGAATATGAAGTAGCACATGAATTTGGTGATGTGCTCCGATTTGCCCTTGCCGGAAAATTCGGGGGTGCACACAGATTTGCGGGCGTCGTTGTATTAGGAGGTGCAGACTAATTTCTGGTTTGAATGTGTACTGGTGTTACACATGGATTAGGGTTTGCGCATATGATGTGAGGGTGGTGTGGATTCGGGGATGTGCGCACATTTAGGGCTGTTGTGGTAAAAATGGGTGAAAACGGAAAAGATTGTGGGAGTTGATTCAGAGATGTGAAAACTCAAGGGTATTTTTTTACAGATACATCTGTAATAAATATACTGTGAATATTGAACACTGTTCTTTCTGTACTTTTAAATGTGGAGACAACTATGCTTTGAACTGCTTGAAAGGACTCTCGATCTGCGATAATCAATTCTGCATGTAGAGGTGTCAGAAGATTTGATACTGCACGAAGATTTGGCGGTGAACACGGATTCGGGAAAACGTGTGGAAGTGGGAATAGGTACAGATTTAGGGGTGTGTTGGCTCACATAGGTGCACACGGATTTGTGGATGTCAGTTGATTTGCGGTTGTGACGAATCTCAAAGTTGTTTCTTTTAACTGGGCGGAAAGGTGGCGGAGGGAGTGTAACCGTAGCCGCATAAATGAAAGAAAACAGTGAGTTGGCAGATCAGAGAGTACGTTTCAATCCGGAAATGAAGAGCGAGTTGATTTGAAATTCAATTGACATACACATTAGTGAGTGGGAACGACAGCAGTGAAGCGACAATCAACAAACGGGAGCCATACCGTCGGATAATATGAAAGTGTGAGTTTCATTCTCCACCTGCCTATCGCGGGTAGAGTGTGAAGAGGGGTGGTTCATTTTGCATCCACAGGTCTCCGGTGCAAAGTGAGAGTGTGCGGTCCATTTTGTAGACATCAGCCCCTGGTATAAACTGAGAGAGTGGGGTTCGGTAGGTGTCACTGTCTGGTTCAGTGAATTCATTCTGTATCTGTACGTCTCTGTTACAGTGTGAGAGTGTGGGTTTCATTCTGTATCTGTACGTCTCTGTAACAGTGTGAGAGTGTGGGTTTCATTCTGTATCTGTCCGTCTCTGCTACAGTGTGAGAGTGTGGGTTTCATTCTGCACCTGTCAGTCTCTGTTACAGTGTGAGAGTGTGGGTTTCATTTTCTGTTTTTCTGTCTCTGCTCGAGCGGAAAGCGTGTTCTCTCCGTCCAGAACCTGGGAACATCTGATATAGTGTGAGCAGGCGTATAGTTTTCTCCATCATTCCTGCTCTTCCTCAAATCAATTAAATATATCCAATCTAGTAAAAAAAACTAAGTAAAATAGATTCTGTATTCCCAGAACTGTTTGTTAGGGCAAGCGCTTTCTGAAATCCTTTATTTTAAACCTGTGAGATGGACAGTGAACTTATGAATGATGGACTGTTACGGAGCTGTGCGCCCTGAGTGATAGGGTCATATGGCAAGCGGACCGTTCGGCCCGACTTCGTTGCTCAATCCCATAGAGCCAAGTGAACAGCGCCTGATCTGAAACTTTCTATGGCTTGGTAACATAACTTCTTATATGTTGAATGAAAATAAACAGGATATTGAAACTTATTAACTTTAGTAAATAAGTGCGTAAGTACGTTCAGAATTGGATAGGAACAGACCTCTGGCAAGTAAGAGGGGAAAAGCCAGAATAAATGGCGTGGGGAGGAAAAAGAGGAAGTGAAATGCGTATAAAAGATAAAGCGCTGGAGCGGTAGGACTCTGTAAAGAGAGGACAGTGGAGCTCAGGGAAAACGGCGCAGGACAGGGAAGACGTGTGAGGTGATAAGCGGGTGAGAATAAACATGAGGACAGAGCGGTGAATAGAAGGAGAGGGGAGGTGGAGGGATGTTTGTAACCGACATTAAAGACATCAGGTTGTTGCTCCTACGTCTTGAGTTTATCCTCACCGTGGCACAAGAATAAGCCATGGACAGAAAATATCGGGTCGGGATTACGAAACAGAATCAAAATGTTTGGACACCGGAATGCTCCGCCTTTCGCCGCTGGAACGCTGGTGTTCGTTGAAATGAAGCCCAGTTCATCACGGGCCTCGCCAACGTGGAGAAGGCTGCAACAGATCAGGAGAAGTGTTACCTCACCTTGAAGACCTGTCCGGGGGAGCTGAATAGGAGGAGGTGAATGGCAGGTGTAGTCGGCTGGCCGCTTGCAGGGAAAAGTACCGTGAGTGAGATCAGTCGAGAGGGAGAGATGACAGAGGGAAATCACTTCCGAACGATCACTCCCCAAAGCGGAGTGTTGGGAATGGGAGGTAGTGGTTTGTTTCTTGGAGATATCCCTTTAAAAATATGGCCGGCCTATCCGCGCTCACATACTCTTCCCGCCGCCTTAACAGCGACAGTGTTCCTCTTGTCCATACCTACCACACTATGTCACCCCGAATTCTACACTGCAATTTCCACCATCCTACCAAGAAACTTACTTTTACCTATCCCCACTCTCGACTCTCCGTTTTCCGCAAGGTTCAGGAGCAAAACTTTCTAATTCTGTCTGGGAAGCCTCCATGGCGTGAATATCGAGTCTCCTACCGGTAACAATGCTCCTTCGCTGCTCTGTTCTATTCTCCATACTGGCTTCTTCTCACTTTCCTATTACCCCCACCCCCCGGGGTCCACACCTTCTTCCCTTTCTCCGATGGTGCATTTTCCTCTCCCATCCGAGTCCTTCCTCTCCAGCCCTTTCGCTTCCCCGTCCTGTTGGCTTCACCTGTCACCTTCTTGCCCTTCTCCATCCCCTCCACCAGCTTTTCTATTCTGCCGGCTTCACCCTCCCTTTCCGATTCTCAAGACGGACATTGGACAGAAACGCCAACTATTTTATTTGTTCTCTTCCGTGGATACTGTCTAAACAACTGAGTTCCTCCAGCATTTTACGTGTGCTGCTTTTAATATTTGGTAGTGAGATATCGTGCAGGAACTTCCGATTCGAATTTGTTAATTCCTTTTGAGCCAGTGATGGCTCACTGTATTCCAATGTTGAACTTGCGTTAAAACCTGTTCCCTATAATGTTCAGGTTGGTAATGACTATGGAAACTTAAACTCATATAATGAGTTTCAGAGGCCAGGAACTTCCCCCATCCTTGCAGCTACAACAATTTGGAACTAGTTACTGTCATGAACACCAGGTTGTCATTGTTCTCACTATGTGATTTTGAGATGGTCATGTGTCTAAAGGCTGTACCTGCTTGAAACAATTGGGCTGCTTAATGTATTGAAACCGAATGAACGGAGTTGCAGACGACAACAGATAAGACTGTATCGGGGCAGTGTGAGAGTCAGCAAGTGTTGAAACCAGAGAGTCGTGTCCGTCCGTCCAGGAGTACCTGGAGCAACACGGAAAATCAATGGACAATATTCAGACCTCCTTCTTCAAAGCGGAGAGAAGGACGCTGGTCAGATGAACCCTCAGTGTCGGATCCGTTTCAAAACGAGAGTGAGAGGGGAAGTCAGCACCTCCTTCAGCTGCTGCCTGAACTTAGTCTGGCTGACGGCGTAAAGAGCGGTGTTCGTGCAGCAGCTCAGGAGTTGCAGCATGTAGCTCAGTTCGTTGAAAAATGAAGGTATCCTCAACCAATACGGGGGGGTTACTACATGAATCATTCTGTTCCAAATAGCCATCACCCCGTACAACGCCCATAACAGGATGAAATTTCCCGAGACGACCAGCAGTAAAACGAGGGACTTTCTGCGGCTCTGCATCTCAGGGTCTCCGGAACCCTGACCTCGGCTGGAAGCCCGGAGTCTGCCGCGGGCTCTACTGGCCATTAAAACGTTCGTGATGGTGAAAGCATTGAGCAGGATAACAACGAGGAATGGGATCACTGTCGAAAAGGCAGAACGAGCGACATCGATTACTGTCCAGAATAGTGACCCCAGTATTTCCCACCTCTGCATGCAAGGCCACTTTAGGTTAGAGGAAGTATATACATCTTGGACCATGAAGAACCAGATAACGTTCTTTAAAAAACTCAGTGCAGTCACTGTACTCAGTACCACTGCGACCGTTCTCCCAGTGCAATACTTAGCGTTTAGATTCTGGAAGCAAATGGCCACAAATCGATCAAAGGTGAAGGCGACGGTGAACCAAACAGAACAATCTGTGGCGGTCTGCATTAAGAAGACGTGGGTTCTACACACGCGGACGTAAAACAGGAAGGAGAACTCATCCGGAAATGCCTTCGGAATTTTCATCAATATAACGTCCAGGAAAACGACCGCTAGGTCAGCCGCCGACATGGCCATCAGATAGCGGGTGACAGTTTTAGAGAGTCCGCACTTTCCCCGTGACAGTATGACAATTGTCAGCACGTTCACTGTGAAAAACAGAAGTACAGAAATTATACATCAAATTCAGAGCATCGTTGTAAAATTTACTAAGAACAAAATCAAGTACTTGCACGATTCAGAGGTAGACGAATGATTCGCTGATTGGCGACGGATATTGGTTCAGTCGGGGATTAATATTGAATAAGAATGCTAATTATTAAAACTGACGTCACCAACTGGACAGAAGACGCTTTGAAATCATGTATGCGAGTGAGGACAAAAATAAGCGAATGTCGTTTGCATCATTTCTCTCCCAAGTAATGCATACAATCTCACGAAAGCAGCAAATATTAAGTTCAACAATGAGCCAAATTCAGTCACCGATCTCGGTACGTCATTGGTAACAAATGGCCAAAGTCAATAAAGCAGAGGTCTGATGTCTTAGATGGGAGTAATGCTGAGAAACACCCGCATATAAACGCTGCGGAAACTGTCGGACGCTCATTGAGCGCCTCGGCCATTAGAGAAAAGGTGGAGTATATTTGGAGATTAATGAGAAGCATTAATACCCATGAACACACGGTTACACAACGAGAGTGCGAGAAGGCTGCAGGGAATCGAAATTGGCGGCATAAACAAAAACAAGAATATTTAGGTCAGCCCGAGGTGTAAAATAAAATCGTCAGGTAGAGGTCCGCTGGAGACAGTACAGCAATGTAACCAATAGTAAGTTAGCTACAGTTAGTTTCAACATGCAGTGAACGCATTGTGAATGGCTGGGGTCGTCAATTTCAATCTCCCCAAAGCGTCCGGGTCAAGGCAAGAAGCTGTCTTGTCAACATTACTGAGCCAACAAGCACGAATTTTAATGGGGCGGAAAACAGATTACGTAGAAACTTCACACACTGAATAGATGGCTTTCAAGTTTTATTTATTAATTCTGAAGCCACTGATTTTCCGTCTCACCCACTGCCGTCTTGCATGGCGGTGCTTTGGAAGGATAGATTAGAGAGCTCCTCTAGAGAGCCTATTTGGGTGGAATTAAGGAATGGGAAAGGTGTAGTAACACTGATGGGAGTGTATTCTATGCCATCTAATGGGGAGCGTTAGTTGGAAGAGCAAATGTGTAAGGAGATAGCAGATATTTGTAGTAAACACAAGGTGGTGATTGTGGGAGACTTTAATTTTCCACATGTAGACTGGGAAGCTCATTCTGTAAAAGGGCTGGATGGTTTAGAGTTTGTGAAATGTGTGCAAGGATAGTTTTTTGCAACAATACATAAAAGTACCGACTAGAGATGGGGCAGTGTTAGATCTCCTGTTAGGGAATGCGATAGGTCAGCTGACAGATGTATGTGTTGGGGAGCATTTCGGGTCCCGTGATCACAATAGCATTAGCTTCAATATTTATGGAGAAGGACAGGACTGGACCTAGAGTTGAGATTTTTGATTAGAGAAAGGCTAACTTTGAGGAGATGCGAAGGGATTTAGAGAGAGTGGATTGGGTAAAGTTGTTTTATGGGAAGGATATAATACAGAAATGGAGGTCATTTAAGGTGAAATTATGAGGGTAAAGAATATTTATGTTCCTGTGAGGTTGAAAGGAAAGGTTAAAGGTTTGAAAGCACCATGGTTTTCAAGGGATATTAGAAATTTGGTTCGGAAAAAGAGGGATGTCTACAATAGATATATGCAGCAAGGAGTAAAGGAATTGCTCGAAGAATATAAATAATGTAAAAAGAATCTTAGGAAAGGGATTAGAAAAGCTAAAAGAAGATACGAGGTTGGTTTGGCAAATAAGGTGAAAGTAAATCCGAAAGGTTTCTACAGTTATATTAAACGCAAGAGGATAGTGAGGGATAAAAGTGGTCCCTTAGAGAATCAGAGTGGTCAGCTATGTGTGGAGCCGAGGGAGATGGGAGAGATTTTGAACGATTTCTTCTCTTCTGTATTCTCTAAGGGGAAGGATATTGAATTGTGTAAGGTGTGGAAAACAAGTAAGGAAGTTATGGAACCTATGACAATTAAAGAGGCGGAAGTACTGGCGCTATTAAGAAATTTAGAAGTGGATAAATCTCCGGGTCCTGACAGGATATTCCCCAGGAACTTGATGGAAGTTTCTATAGAAATAGCAGGAGCTCTGACGGAGACCTTTAAGATGTCATTAAAAACGGGGATTGTGCCGTAGCATTGGCGTATTGCTCATGTGGTTCCATTGTTTAAAAAGAGTTCTAGAAATAAGCCTAGCAATTATAGACCTGTCAGTTTGACATTAGTGGTGGAGAAATTAATGGAAAGTATTTTTAGAAATACTATTAATATTTATCTGGATAAACAGGATGTGATTAGAAGTAGCCAGCATGGATTTGTGCGTGGAAGGTCATGTGTGACAAACCTTATTGAATTTTTTGAAGAAGTTACGAGGAAGGTTGACGAGGGTAAGGCAGTGGATGTAGTCTACATGGACGTCAGCAAGGCCTTTGAGAAAGTTCCACATGGAAGGTTATTTAAGAATGTTCAGTCGTTAGGTATTAAGGCTGGAGTAATAAAATGGGTTCAACAGTGGCTAGATGGGAGATGCCAGAGAGCAGTGGTGCATAATTGTTTATCAGGATGGAGGCCGGTGACTAGCGGGATGCCTCAGGGAACTGTTTTGGGCCGAATGTTGTTTGTAATATACATAAATGATCTGGATGATGGGGTGGTAATTTGGATTAGTAAGTAAGCTGATGATACTAAGGTAGGAGGTGTTGTGGATAATGAGGTGGGTTTTCAAAGCTTGCAGGGAGATTTATGCCGGTTAGAAGAATGGGCTGGAACGCTGGCAGATGGAGTTTAATGCTGAGAAGTGTGAGGTTCTACATTTTGGCAGGAATAATCCAAATAGAACATATAGGGTAAATGGTAGGACATAGAGGAATGCAATGGAACAGAGAGATCTCGGAATAACAGTGCATAGTTCGATGAAGGTGGAGTCTCATGTAAATAGGGTGGTGAAGAAGGCTTTTGGAACGCTGGCCTTTATAAATCAAAGCATTGATTACAGAAGTTGGGATGTAATGTTAAAATTGTACAAGCCATTGGTAAGGCCAAATTTGGAAAATTGTGTACAGTTCTGGTCACCGAGTTATAGGAAAGATATCAATAAATTAGAGCGAGTGCAGAGAAGATTTACTAGGATTTTACCTGGGTTTCAGCACTTAAGTTACAGAGAAAGGTTGAACAAGTTAGGTCTCTATTCATTGGAGCGTAGAAAGTTGAGGGGGGATTTGATCGAGGTATTTAAAATTTTGAGAGGGATAGATAGAGTTGACGTGAATAGGCTGTTTCCATTGAGAGTAGGGAGATTCAAACGAGAGGACATGATTTGAGAGTTAGGGGGCAGAAGTTTAAGTGAAACACGAGGGGGTATTGTTTTACTCAGAGAGTGATAGCTGTGTAGAATGAGCTTCCTGTAGAAGTAGTAGAGGCCAGTTCGGTTGTGTCATTTAAGGTAAAATTGGATAGGTATATGGACAGGAAAGGAGTGGAGCGTTATGGGCTGAGTGCAGGTAGGTGGGACAAGGTGAGATTAAGAGTTCGGAAAGGACTAGGAGGGCCGAGATGGCCTGTTTCCGTGCTGTGATTGTTATATGGTTATATGGTTATATTCAGTTGCAGAACCGCCCGTAATATCCCAAACTCTCTGAACCCCCACCCCACCCACACCGGAACTGATACAGCTGTTATTTTTCTGTCATGTTACTTCTTTCGTTAAGGTCATTAATCTGTGTATACTTGTCTTCCTGATTTGTTCCACAGTTACTCTTTCTGCGGATAGAAAATGTTCGACTGTCTGTCAGTGGTGCAGATGCATGTATCATGTGTTGGTTAACCCTATCAGCGTTTACAGCCTGCGCTTTGGACAAACAACCAAAGAAATCCAGAAGGTACTATGGGAAGGGGGACAGAGTGCAGATGAGACTGCTCTCCCTTTACTAAGCCAAGAATTGGATAGGTAATTATGGGTTCATCATGCCCGGTGACAGAGAGAATCAAGGTGTTTATCAGCCGAAGAACTTTGATTCTACAGAGGAGGCGCCGATCTGTGGTGTTTACTTTGCTTGTTGAGTAATGGAGAGGACAGGGGCTTGCACTGTGCTCAGAGTCAAAAACAAACAGGCGAATGAAACGTTCATTGCAGCTGTCGTGTGATATTTATGGAAGATTGGTGCAGCGGGCAGGGACAGATTTTGGAATGGGCGCAAATTTAAGTTTACATTCCCGATAGGTAAAAAACAACACAAGGAAAGAGATCGGCGCGTATCTTTGAAAATCCGCGGTGGTTGGTGCAGTCTACACGATGCACTGGAACAACTCAACAAGGCTCATGGACAACTTCATAACCTACGACTGCAACCATCTAGAAGTTCAGGAGCAGCAAAGCATGGCGATTCCGCTGCCTGGACATTTCCCTCTAAAATACGCCATTGTAACGCGGAAAGGAATATCGCAATTCCATTACAGTCTCTGAGTCAAGACCCTGGTTCTGTCCCCCCAACAGCCATGTGGGATACCCAGTCCTCAAGTACATCAGCTGTTCTCCATCCGTTCGCAAAGACAGGCAGGGATGGACAATACAATGCCGGGTCAGCTTGAGAAGTTCACGGCTCTTGAGCAAGTAAAACACAAATTGAATATCGGGATTTGACAGCATCCTTAACTGTCGGAAAAGACAATAAGTCGTCAGTCTGACCGGGCGTTTTCAACCATTACCGAATATAAACGTGGAGTTACGAATATATATCAAGCAAACAAAAAGGACCGTGTGTATTTGTGGGTAACATGCGGAGCAGTGGACGTGATATGCGTGTTGTGTGTGATAAGAAAACTATAGTATAGCTACCTCTCGAAATATTTTCAGCATCGGACATCGACTTACCAGAGATGGCAACAACAGCAAGAATTGGGTAGTAAATCGGAGCAAAGTTCCAGAGCGCGATTTGGATCCGCTGTGATAATGTCAGTTCATCTGAATGAGTTTTGAAGTGAGCATCCCCATTGAAACGTTCTGATCCATTGGTGTAACTTTCCACTGAACTGATCCCAGATTCAGACCCAGTCCTGAACTGTCCCACTCCACTCTCCAGAGCTTGTGCGTCGGAACTCCGATTCCCGGGTCTGTTGAACAATGTCATTACCGGAGGCGATGCTCGTACTGACAATCATTGGAGGCAAACCCTATTTGTAATAGAGAAGCATGCTCCAATGACTTAATCAGACCTCATGGGTGTTCACTTAATTAAACCCAGTGGATGAACAGGTGCAGTTAACCCCTGCGTTGACAGTGAAATAAAGTGGCAAGTATAGAGTGGAGGGAACAATATGAAAGGATCGGGGTTTAAACTTATTTCTCAAGAGCTTGCGGTAGAGAAACTATCACCGAACATTTCCTCCTGACGGCTGGCACATTAGACAGCTGATTGTTTGTTTGTGTGTTTGGTTTTTAAGTACACGGTCTGTTGTTCACTTGTATGAGCGATCGGTGATAAACTTTCTAAGGCTCAAGGACAGGATTAAAAGCTCAACTTTCCAAACGTGGAAACCGATAAAAAAAAGACAAGTTATAAAACAAGAAAGCTTAGAAACCACAAAGACCCTGTGAAATTTCGATGTCGAAACATGACAGAGCGTATGGCGGATAGTGATGCTCCACCAAGAATATTGCATTCTCCGGTTATACTTTATCTTGTACACTCGGATCTATACTCAGCATCATCCCCCATCACACTACGCTCTCTTTCCATAAATTAGAATTCCATGTAATGACTCCTTTAATCACTGAGCGAGGGACAAGTAACCATTTCTTCTCAATTACTTTGCACCGACAGAAGCTACTGATGATATTTCTCCCCCCCCCCCCCACCGAATCCGCATTATTTGCAATGACGAGAAAATCTGCAGATGCTGGATATCCAAGTAATACACGGAAAATCTGGCGGAACAGCAGAACAGGCAGCATCTATGGAAAAGTGTGTATAGTGGATGGTTCACGTTGAGGCCATTCATTAGTACTAGCAATAGAAAATTGAAGTCCTACAACCGCCGGCTCAAGAACAACTACTTCACTTTAGACCAGCAGTGTGAAGCTCCGCACGACATTCCTCCAGTTTCCGACAGTCGGCAGTGTAAATCGACGTTGATTGGATGAGCAAAAGTCGAGTTCACCAAGGGGATAACAGTTATGATCATCTAAATCCGAAAAAGAACAAAGATGAGCAAATAAAAGACTCAAATTTAACGGGGAGAGAAACCCTGTCCACCACGGAATTAACCCCAATGAACTGTAAACCCGGATGTCTTCTACTCCATATTCTTTTCGCGGACAATTATAAGATTCATCTCGAAAACTCGGCTCCCTATCTCTGCAGTGCCTTGAATGTCTCCTGGTAAAAAGAAATATCTTTATTGTCATTGCATAGTACAATTTGTCACGCACCGATACAGCGGAAATGAATTTGCAGCTCTCGTACTCATTGCTATAAAACAACAAATAAAATAAATAAACAATAAATTTAAAAAAGTAAACAGCCAGTACAATCAATGTCCAGCAGTACAAAAACACAACTCAGATGATAAATACTGATTGTTTTCTCTCAACTTTTTCGGTTTGCTTACTATCCAGATAAAAAACAGTTTGCATAAATACTCCGCTTTGGCATAATTCTGCTTCGAGTTTCCATGCCTCTCCTCGCTTGCTCGCTTGCCTCTACTTGCTTTAATGTAGTTGCGTGGCACTATGCTGTCGTGCTCGCTTATCTGCCTCGTATTTCATAATCCGAATTCTCACCACAAATCTCTACCGCGTAAAAATGCAGGAATAAGGGGTTTCACAGTTCAAAGTATCTCAGTGCTAAAAAAGATGAGGCAGTAGTTGAAATATATCCGCTAAAAGTTGCAAGTAAATATATTTAATTTCAGCAACTTGGTCCGAGATCGTGCTGAGTAGAGATGCCTGCCTGTTTGCTGGAATAATAGAGACATAAAACGCTGCGCTAAAAATCGACCCTACGGCTCAACTAATGGTGCTGAAGCATTATTCTGCCGTGTCCCGTTGACCCGTAACCGGACCATTCCTGTCCATAACCTTCCCATCCATGTATTGGTACACGTTGAAGTAGAATCTCAGCCCTCCTGTAACTCATTGCACACTCCCACCACCATCGAGTGAATAACTTCTCCTTGATGTGCCCTTAAACATTACAGCTTTCACATTTAGCCTCACGTAAATTCAGTGTAAAGAAAGCCTGCTTGCGTTGACCCCATCTATATCCTTCATAAATGTACAGTATATATCTTACTCAAATCTCCCCTCATTCTCCTACACTGTGGGGAATATATTCACAACTTATTAAACTTATCCCTTAAGCGGCAGAGTCAAGTTCCAGCACATTCCGGCAATGTTTTTTTCTGCACACCATTGTATTTCTATGTCTTCTGTAGGTATTAGAACCATCTTGTTCCTGTGGTGTCACGTGGCTCTGCGCCGTGTCCAAGGAGGCATTAGACGAGGACAGGGCGCTCGGGGCCTTATGACAACATGTCTTATGAGAGCAGTTGCTGTGTATCAGAAATCCTGGTTATGTGAACACTAACGTCCGGTAGAACAACTCTGAAAAGTATTGACTGCGGCCGGGATTACCCATCTTCTAAAAACACTGCCCAGAGGAAGGTGATGGCAAACGATTACTGCACAAAAAATGCCGCAAACTATTATGGTCATGGAAAGGGTATGACCGCTTAAGTCTGATAGGCACCAATCGCATCCAGCAGCACGTGGTCGCGGAACTCTTATTGAAATGCACTCGCATTCTCTGAGGTTCACACTCCCTAATACTGGCCAAACTGGTGTGGTCTTCGCCATTCCCAGTCTCCAACTTCGCTCTATTTCGTGGTAATGTGCTTTGTGTGTGTGTGTATGATCCTGAACTGCTCGCCGCTCCAATAATTTCATCTGTGGTGCCGAGGACTGTGGCCACAAATGACTTAGGATTTTATTTTTTATCTCAATAATATCCTGCTGTCTGTCGAGAATGATGTTAATTTGAGCCGTTTTCATTCGTAAAACCACTGAAATAATTTAATATAATTTACATAGAGATACTACGCAGAATAGACCCTTCCAAACCTCTGAGCCGCGCCTCCAGCAATCCATTGATTTAACACGGTATAGTTTACAACGAAACATTATCCTCATAAAAGGCACATCTTTGGACTGTGGTAGGAAACTGGATCAATCGGAGTAAACCCACGCATTCACAGAAGATTCTGACGAACCGAGTTGTAACGGAATGGCGCTAGTCGCTACCCTGAAACATTTCACCATTCACACAGCCTCTCCCACGATCAGTGGAATGCAGATTGCTTGCATTTACCACATCTCTACCCTCTTTGAATTTCTATATCTCCACCAAATCTTCTGCCATTCTCCTGCGTTTTCAAGAATGAACCCATTCCCTGTAGGTCAGGTCCTCAGGTCCCGGTAACAATCCTGTAACTATTTTCTTTACTCTTTCAATCCTACTGCAATGTCGTTTGTAGGCAGGTGGCCAGAACTGCACACAATACTCCATATTAGACCTCAACGACATCTTTGATGTATGAAGGGCAATCTGCCAAATGATCATGTTATCTCCTTACGACTTTCAAGCGAATATGGTTCAGTGATCCTACATTCTACGGCACTCCTCAATGCCCTGCCGTTTAGTAAGTGTGTGTGTGTGTGTGTGTGTGTGTGTGTGTGTGTGTGTGTGTGTGTGTGTGTGTGTGTGTGTGTGTGTGTGTGTGCGCGCGCGCGCCCGCGCATTAACGAAAGTATTCAATGTAATTACAAATGGAGCCGGGGTGTGCCGCGGCATGTAAAATGCAACTACGTAGTTTCAGAGATCATATTAGATGTTAATGACGGTCTTTCCCCGAGAGAAGGAGAGGGAGAGTGAGATGAATAGAGAGATAGACAGAGACAGATAGATGGGGGAGAGCTTCTGTCTGCTTCTTACTGTGTTGCATGTCGAAAGATGGGTGGTTGTTGATTAGAGAGGGTGGTAAAAGAGAGAGAGGGGGATAGAGAAAGAGGGGGCGAGAGAGAGAGAGAGAGAGAGAGAGAGAGAGAGAGAGAGAGAGAGAGATGAATACATGAATTCGAGATAAAGTCGTAATGGCTTCGAGAAATAAAACAGAAGTCCTACATTGAGTAAAATGCGGGAAGCTTGGACGAAGTGGTTCACTGTGAAACATGACGAATTTAGTTTGTGATGTACAGTAGGATATATAAATATGTGGTATATCATAAAATACCCCCGAAGTCAGTTTAAACATAGTAACTCTATGGAAAATACTTCATACGTTATACGTTACTGTCACCAAACAATTGATTTTAGAGCGTACAATCATCACTGTGACATTTATTTCTTTGCTTCGCGCTCCCTGGAGTACAAGTCGAAGTAAATACAATAAAAATTTAAATTATCAATCTTAATTAGAAAATAGAAAATGGAAAGTAAGTTAGTGCAAGTCCGGTCCGGATATTTTGAAGGTACGGCCCAGATCCCGGTCAGGATCCGTTCAGCAGTCTTATCACAGTTGGAAAGAAGCTGATCCCATATATGGTCGAACGAATCTTCATGCTCCTGCACCTTCTCCCGGAGGGAAGTGGGACAGAAAGTATGTTGGCTGGGTGGGTCATGTCCTTGATAATCCTGGCAGAACTGCTCCGGCAGCGTGTGGTGTTAAGTGTGGTGTGGTGTAAATGACAGCAGCATCGAATATCATGTAAATTCAGACTGATCTTAACTGTGTTTAAAAATGTATCTGACATTTACGGTATACATTTCACACAGATAAACTTTAAACACACCCGCCCAGCATTGCAGGAGAAGCATTTCACACTTCACACCAACAAGTGACCAACTGCATTAACGATTTGTTCAGTTTAATATCCGCACGAAATAATCAGAATCATTGAGAATTTGATGTAACCACCGGCTGCAACTCTCCAGTTCACCACTTCTCTCAGCATTATGAAGGGATCATTTTCTCCGTAAATGCCAGGGAAGTCTCTACCCATACGCTGCATCTTCCTCGTGAGCCCGCACTGTTTACATATCTACACACCACCATTTGTTACCCAAACAAGGAACAAATTCCGCATGAATTGAGCTGGGAAATTCTCAGTTCAGGTGGACTGTATGCCCAAGCGTCAATAAAAACAAAGAAAGAAAGAAAAAAAGATGCGAGAAGAATTTATGTGATCAAATGGCTTCTTCCGGAGTTCGGACACTCCCGGACATAGGACAGTCCATCACATGAACTTCCGGCCCATGATATCGGTGCCTACCATGATGCCAAATACAACCAATCCGTGCAGTCCATCTGCTTCGTTTCATGTACCTCCCGAAAAGCAACCCCTGTCAATGCCGCTGTCACATTCGGTCTCGTGCATTTGTCCAACTTGATTCTTTTAAACGTATCCCCTCTCATCAATGTCCGTGTCCTCGACAATTTGTCATTTCGAACACGAGAAATTTATTCTGGTGGCCGACAGTAATTTGCGTTCCTGATTTTGTAAACTTCAGTCAGGTTCAAGGGAAAATAATTAGTTAATCTAAACCTTCATTTGCCAGCACGCAGTGGTAGTCTCCACTGCTTCTAAACGTTCGCCAGATTCTACCCTTCCCGAACTACAGTAATTCCGAATGGCAGTCACCGACGGTGTGAATAAACTTTCTTCCTCCTGTGCTTCACAATAAACCAAAGCCCACTGCGCGTTGACACACCTGTTGTTGGAACAGATTGCTCCCACTTGAACCCATTTATGCTTCTCATCATTTGAATTACACTGTTACGTCTGATCAGATTGTTCTACGTCCCAGAAATGAAACATTGTCTTTTCAAAGGCTCCTCTTTGGTGAAATATTAGATCCCACGTAACATTCACCCATGTCCCACTTCTGCACATTCATGTAGTGCAATCACATCTGTATCGAACTGTGACCATCAGAACTACACATTTTATAGCATCCGTGAAACAACTTACTGTATGTTTCATAACGCAGGCAACACAACTTCGCTACTTTCATAAAGTGGGTGATAATGCTAAGTAACCTTTTTGAATTATTCACCTTTAATTGAAACTACAGACGTGCAGAAATATTCAATAGGTTCGTCTTTATCCTAGGTGGAAGAAGATCGAATGGTAACATGATCGAGACTTATTAATTTACAAGAGGTGCAGTAGGGTTAGACAGCTAAAGTGATTTTCCTGTAATAAAGGGAGCAGAGAAAGAGTTTAAAATATATGACAGCAGAAAAATCACAGACTCGTCACTGAGTTTCTATTTGGGTTCACTGATATACGGTCGGACAGATGTATTAAAAACGGAATGCAATAGACGAGTCTGTCAGAAATGGAGGTGAGATGCTTCTGCAGTCAGATAGCAATAGGAAATATACAACATATGAATGAGGCCTAGCAAAGTGTCATACACAGTCGAAAGCACCGGTCTTTATATCACAGATTGTAAGGGCAAGTTTATAATTCTCTCTCCCTCTCTCCTGCACTCTCTCCCAGTTTCTCATTCCCTCTACTGATTTTTCTCTCATAGTCTTCTCCTCCTTCTCTGTCTCCCCGGCTTTTCTCTTGCATTTATCTCCCCCTTCTTTCTCTCTTCAGACTCCCGGAAACCTGTCTCTCCATATCCCCCGATCTCTTTCTCCTCCCTCCTGTCTTTTACAGTCTCTGCCCCCCCCTCCGCCTCCAGTTTCTCTCCAACTCCGGTTCCTTAGCCCAACACCGAACTCTATCCCACATTCACGCTCCCTTCCCAACCCCATACGTCTGCGCTCCTCCGAGCTCTCTATCGGCCATTCTCTTTCTCCTACATTCACTTTCTAGAACCTGAGGCTCTCTTTCTCAGATCAAACTCTCCCCTCCCTTCTCTTGCTCCCTGACCGGTTTAACTCTTTTCCTCAGTGTCTTTCTTCCTCCGGGCCATCCCACTCGCGGTTTCTCCCCACTCCAAATCTCTCTACTCCAGATCGTTCTCCTCACTGCGGTCGCACTTCTCATCCAAGAATACATCACACTACTGGGCTCTCTATATCCAACCACCCCGCGGAATCTCTACAGAGGGCTCCCTCCCTGTCTCATTCTCCACACCAATTGCCAAGTCTCATTCTCTCAAGTCTTCCACACTCTGTTACACACTCGCTCGTCTCTTTCTGTCCAGTTCCTTCCCCTCTCCACGCACTCTCTCTACGCCATCTCCTGGCCGGTCCCATACTCTCTTCACTTCCAGACCAACCTGTCCCCGATCGTCTCTCTTTGACCAATCTCTCTCGCCCTCTCTCTCCCCTCGTCCCTGTCTCTTTCTTTCGCTGTATCTCTCCCCTCGTCTACATTCTCTCCCATGTCTCTCTCCCTCCACCTCTCTCCCACCGTTTCTCTTACTTCGATTCTCTCCCCACCATCTGTCAACGCATCACTTTTATCTCCGTTCCCTCCCCCCCGCTGTCTCTGAAATTTTACCAGCTTTCACATAAAAACTAAAATTATAATGAACATGCGATTGTACTGGAGTGAATGCAGAGGATGCAGTTTGCTCGGATGGAAATTTATTACAAATCAGGAAACGACGTTCCTTCCTTGAAGCAGACTATGAAATGGGAATTTCCATAGAAACCTGTGCAATTATGAATAGCATGCACGAGTTCTGTTGCGCTAACACATCTCAATAACAGGTTTATATAATATCAAGGACATGTAAGGGTTACTGTAAGTTCCTGTAGAGTATTTGACTTTCCTTTTCATTTCATCGTTCTGCAAAAGTCTAAGGAAACGAATGGAATTGATTTCTACTGTTCAGGTGCTGAATATGTTGACTGGGAATATGTTGATGCAGAATTAAAAACAAATACAAAAGCGGGAATGTTTAATAATTGGTGGGGTGTTGAGGTGTGGGTGGCCGAAGAATCTGTTCCTGTGCGGTGTCTCTCTCGGGCTCTGAGCCTGTTTTATTCTCGCCGCTTTCACGTTCTCATAAAACGGCCGGTTCTGTTGTGTGAAAATAGAAAATACTAATACCTCGTCTGGCTGGAATTAGATATTGTGTTTATTAATTAGTTGAATTATTGACGACAGCGGATATTTCGCTGCGCTGATGAACTGCTCTCTGAACTTGGACTGAGTTACCCCGTAAATAAACGTGTTTGTGCAGCAACTTTATATTATCCGGTGTGTTGAAATATGTATTCCGAGTCGTTGTAATTATTTTGATCTAGCCCAGCAATGGTGTAATAAAGGAATTCATCAACAATCACCGACCACCGGATGATGAAACTACCGGAGATGGTGTGAAGTAAGATCACAGACCTGCTCCTGCTCTCCATCTCCGGATCACTGCGTTTCTCTGTCTTGCTCTGACCCTTCAACATCTTACGGACGCGACTATTCACTGTAATGTGTCTGACCGTCAGAGCGTTAAACAGTAGTATTAAAACAAATGCCAGCATAACGGCGGAAAACGGCGGTGTCAGTATAGGAGCCCGGTTTTGGAATACAGTCCCAGGGTATATTGTCTATCACTTACTTACAAAGAAGCAGAGCACATTTTTACAACAAAGCAGAACACCGGTAGTTGTCAGAACCACAGCCGCAGTTTTCCCGGTGCAATATTTTGCCTTCAGCTTCTGGCAACAAATGGCGACAAAACAATCAAACGTGAAAGTGACAGTGAACCAGACAGACTTTTCTGCGGCTGTCTTTTTCAGGAGAAAGATCACACTTCATACTAAAGTAATGTCCAGGAAAGTCCCTGGAAAGCAGTAATAACTGACCCGCCACAGAATGATCTCAAAGACGATAGATACAGATCCGCCGTCGCCATGGCAACCAGGTAGCGAGTGGTACAGATAGAGAGGCCGCACTTTCCGCGGGACAAGATCACAATCGCCACGAAACTCACTGCGAGAAGAAAAAAATAATGCGTGAATTGCTGTCTCGCCACTATCTGTGTCTCAAGGCTGAGCTTAAGTGGAAATTCATAACAATCGAACTTTAAGTATACAGTAGCTCATTTCTGGAAGTTTAAACAGTTTACATTGGGTGTGGCAGATGCCTCAAACGAGTTCATACTTGGTGAAGGGGTACTGTACTCGGTACCGGAAGAGGAGTAACGTTGGGGAAGGAACATTTTCAATGGATCATCGAGGGCTCTTTGGAGAATTCAATTTAAATCTCCCAGCATTAGTTTGTTTGTTCCCCCCTCCCACCTACCCACCGATGAGTAGTCTGGGCACTTTGGCATCTTTCTTAACGATGTTGACTGCCTCGTTCAGTTACCTTTCTTCTGGGACTATCCGTACGGCGAAGCTCTGCTCCCTCCATCTCTGCCCGTTCACAGAATTGAAAGTTGAAGTCAAATTATTTTCCCCCATTCGCATGTCTTTGTTTCCGCCTCGATTCCCCGTTTGTCACGCGCCCACAGAAGCCCCTTTTGCCTCTCTTATTTTATATTCTGCAACTACTGTTGATCGGGGTTATTTCACAAAATGTCAAAGTGTCCGATCAGACGTTTCCAATTTTCACTTTTAATCGTTTAGCCTGACTCGCTGAATGTTTCAGGGATCTTGCACGTTCTTGCTTATCCCACCCAACGACCAAAGAAAAGACATCTTGAAAAACTTGAAAAACATCTGACTTTTTTAGGGTTTGCTGCAAATTACTGCATCATTATTCCAAATGCTTCGACGTTCGTGGTCCAAGAGCGGGCGTATTTCATGAGCCTTAGTCCGTCTGACTTTTAATGGACACCGCCGGGTTGCCTCCTAACCCTTGGACACATGGAGCAAACTAGCTAACTGAGTAGTTCAGAGCATTATCTGAGAGACTTTCAGATCTAAACGCGATAGTTATTTCGATACACTATAAAGAAGACTTTGGTGAACGCTACTAGGCCGAAATGCCTGTTAATGTCAAAAACGTTCTAATATTGCGTTGAATATCTCGGACGAGTCCATTCGGGTCATGCGTTCCCTTCAGATTTGCAGAAATATCTTGAAATCTGAATGTGAAGCCTGTCGCGTTGTTGGTGCAACTCCAAGTAGCCCGTAAAGGTGAAGAGTGCGCTGGATTATAGGTGTTTTCTTCGACAAGCGACCGGGCATTGATAAATCTCAACTGCCTGCCATGAGTCCATCTCCCCGATCTTCTACTCTTCATCACTTTCACCTGCCGGGATATTTTCAGCCAACTCGGTTTTGTCACGGCAAACACGTGGTATCTGCAATTCCGGAAAATTCAAGCAAGACACTCAAAATGCTGGTGGAGCGCAGAGGGCCAGGCAGCATCTATCGGAAGAAGCACTGCCGACGTTTCGGGCCGAGACCCTTCGTTAGTTATAGATGCTGCCTGCTGCGTTCCACTGGCATTTTGTGTGTGTTGCTCGGTTTTATCACAATGCCGGCTCCACTCTCACTGATACAACCCCATCATAACACTGTCGGTAACTGAGTGAGTCCAAATACCGCTCTCACAGAAAAACAGTTGTTAGTTCGTCTCTGTTCTTACCAGGAACACCAATAATGGCAATGGTCAAGTAATATATCTTTCCCACAAGGTACAATGCTTCAAACGTTCTGTGTGAGATCCTGCCTGTCTTCCAGCTGCATATAATCCTGACGAAGAAACTCTGAGCAGCTGAACTTCCACGGTCATTCATTTATACTCGACCCAGCACGCTGAATATCCAATACTGCACAAGGCTGACGTGCCTTCCAACAGCTGGGGTAAAGAAATAACCATGACGTCACTGAAATATAATCCCAGTTGTGATGCGGAAGGTTGACAAAAAGTTGCAAAATCTCAAATAAGAAGAAATGATGATTTGAGAATTCAGTGAATGTTGTTACTAAATATTCTTAGGCTCACCTCTCGGTTTCAGAATTATTATTCATGGTCTTGTCAATTCCGAGAATCCATAGACTTCGTAATGATAGACCAATGAGACAACGCCATTCGGCTGCTCTGTTTCATTCTGGGAATTGTCTCTGTTATAGATCTTGCAACAGAAATATAAAGACGAATATGTTATTATCACGCTCCTGTAATTTAGTGAAGAGCCTTAAACTAATATCGCAGCCAGGGTTACGCAGATACTGAACGCATGCAAACCGTTAATCAGATTAACTGCAACAACCGCAAATTTCTGGACGAACTCAACAGTTCAGGCAACATCTTTGAACGTGATTAATCTGTCGACCACTCCGGACCAGACCCTTCATCAATGTAATTAATTCTGTGTCGAGCATCTCAGCTCCATCGATTGAAGCGTAATTTCTCAGTAGCCAATCATCTCAGTTTCTATTCCCATTCCCGGTCGGACTGTCGGTCAATGGTCTTCCCGTGTGCCACGAAGAGGCTACCCTCAGGCTGGATGAGCTACTCCTCAAATTCCGTCTAGGTGCCCTCCAATCTGATGGCAGGAACATTGATTTCTCCGACTACCGATAATTTCCCCTTGTTCGTTTCCCTGCACTGGCATATCATCACTTTTCCTGACCAGTCTGTGACCTTCATGTACTGCACTTCCTCCTTCCCATTCTTCCAGGATCCACACTCCTCTCCTATCAGATTCCTTCTTCTGCGGACCCTTGCTTTTATTTGACTTACCTCCACCCAGCCTGTTATTTAACCCCCTTCCCCACTCATGAGACTTCACCTATCCACTTCTAGATTGTGCTGCTTCCCTCCCCCAAGGTACTTCTTCTAATATCTTCATCCTTCCTTTTCACCCCCGACGAAGGGTCCTGGCCCGAAACATCTTCTATTTATTCATTTCTGTAAATGCTGCCAGACCTGCTGAGAACCCCAATGGTGTTTGTATGTGCATTCAAATGATACACATGCATTCTTTCAAGTACTAGACCAGTGGCCGTCAATGTTCACACGGGCATGAAGCAATGTACTTCAATCACCGTGTACAGGACCCTTGGATTGTTGCAAATGCTTAATCCGACAGAGCATCTGTGTTCATTACACTTGTACCAATAATGACTATAGTTCGGCAGATGAACAAAATTGTTAGCCTTGTTGTCAGAGAGTCGTAATAACGTATTTGACAATCTGAGCTGCACTTTCACTGTATATATAACGCAACGTTATATTTTCTGTCTTTTCTTTTGCGCTGACGTGTTACTTCGATGTGTTTATGTATTTAAATGGTCATAAGTAGAACCATTCACTGTGTCTAGAGGCTCCATGCCGTCGTACCTCAATGCGTTATTGGTTATGGGATTCAATTGGTCATTTTGTCAGATAGTTACCGAAGGATAGACAGGGGTCATTATTGAGGTACGAGATGATTACCTTCCATGCGTGAGCTGGGCTGGGATATTCACAGAGGGACGGAATTCTCGAGAGTGCTGACGTAGAGACGGACAAGGAAATTGAATTTCAAACATCAATGATGGTGGCGATGCGGATTAATAATATGGTGTACAATACAGTCCGAATACCTGCCTCCACTGATGGGAAAGGTCATGATGGACTCATCGATAATAATGGTTCGATTAGAGTTTGGTAATGATTGTGATCCACATAGGTAATGCGTGTGATTACAGTGGAGCCGATGCTTTCACCATGAAGTTGCCGAACATTGAACTTTTCAGATAGCAGCGGATAATTTGTCATTCTCTCACTGAACTGAAGGAGGGAAAGGTGATTCGTACATTAGTTTAAAAGTTATCAGTGGCATACATTTGTTCAGTATTGAAGCAAATTTTCCATGTCAGGCGAATCAAGTGCGAAGGAAATACGCTTCATGGATGTGTAACGTTTAGAGTAAATTACCGTATTTCTGGTCGTGAGCTATACTATCTCCTTTACAATAGCTTGATAGGAAGAGATAGGACGTTCTTCGTTTTGTTGATATAACGATTTGATGCAACGATTTAGTTGCAGACCTGTCGACCCCAGCCACCGCACCTCAGTGTGCACAGAAAGGTCTGCATTCATTAGAGTGAACAAGGTAACACACGCGAGTTCTCATGGATAAACATACACTCTTGTACCATTCCTGGTTTCTCCGCCCCGACGACTTAGCCAAGTTGATGCTTTCCAAAAGCCCCAGCATATCCTCTTGGCTAATATTTGCATTCTCAAGCTTTTCAGTCTGCTGCACGTCATCACTACAATCACCAAGATGCTCTTCAACTGTGAATATTGAAGTAAATTATTCATTAAGTACCTCTGTTATTTCTTACGGTTCCATACACACTTTCCCACTGTCACATTTGATGAGTCCTATACTTTCACATCTAATCCTCTTGCTATTCACATACTTGTAAAATGCCTTAGAGGTTTTCCTAATCCTGCCCGCCGAGGCCTTCTCATGGACCCTTCTGCCTCTCCTAATTTCTTACTTAAGCTCCTTCCTTTTAGCCTTATAATCTTCTAGATCTCTATGATTACGAAGCTCTCTGAACTTTTCTTAAGCTTTTCTTTTCTTCTTGACTAGATTTACTACGGCTTTTCTGTACCACGGTCCCTGTACCCTACCATTACTACGCTGTCTCATTGGAACGTACCTATGCAGAATTCCACTCAAATATCCCCTGAATATTTGACACATTTCTTCCGTACCTTTCCCTATCTGTTCCTAATTTCAGTTTCCACGTTCCTGCCTGAGCATAATTCCCCTTACTCCAATAAAATGCTTTACTAACTTGTCAATTCCTATCTCTTCCTATCAAGCTATTGTAAAGGAGATAGTATAGCTCACGACCAGAATTTGTAACAGTTTCTTCACCCAAGCCATCAGACTCCTCAATACCCAGAGTCTGGACTGACACCAACTTACTGCCCGCTACTGTCCCTATAGTCTTTTTATTATTCATCGTAGTGCCTGTACAGTTTTGTGCACTTCATGCAGTCCTGGGTAGGTCTGTAGTCTACTGTAGCATTTCTGTGTTGTTTTACGTAGCTCAGAGAAGTTTTTGTATTGTTTCATCTAGCACCATGGTCCTGAAAACTTTGTCCCGTTTTTAACTATGTAGTGTACCAGCAGTTATGGTCGAAAAGACAATAAAAACAGACTTGACTTGAGTTATGATCACTATATCCAAAACGCTCTCCTAATGAGAGATCTGACAGCTAACCAGATTGATTTCCCAATACCAAATCAAGTACATTCTCTCCTCTTATAGGCTGATATACATATTGAGTCAAAAGATCTTCCTGAACACACCTTACAAACTCCATCCCATCTACTCCCCTTGCTCTGGGGATAAGCCAATCGATATTTGGGAAATTAAAATCTCCCACCACGACAACTCTTATTATTACAAATTTCCAGGATCTATTTCCCTATCTGCTTCTCGATATCCCTGTTACTATTTGGCGCCTATACAAGGACACCTAGCAGAGTTATTGACCCCTTCCTGTTACTAACCTCCATCCACAGAAACTCAGTCGACAATTCCTTCATGTCGTCCACCTTGTCTGCAGCCGTGACACTATTTCTTATCAGCAGTGCCACGCCTCCACCTGTACTGCCTTACTCCCTGTCCTTTCTCAAACATCTAAAACCCGGCACTTGAAATCATCAATCCTGCCACTGAACCATCTAAATCTCTATTATCTCCACAACATCTTAGCTTCAAGTACTGATACACGCTCTAAGCTCATCTGCTTTGTTCACAATACTCGTTGCGTTAAAATAGACACATCTCAAACCGTCGACCTGAGCGCGTCCCTTTTCTATCACCTGTCTATCCTCCCTCACACACTGTCTCCAAGTTTTCTCTACTTGTGAGCCATCTGCCTCTTCCGCAGTCTCTTCAGTTCGGTTCCCACCGACCAACAATTCTAGTTTAAACTCTCGCCGGTAGCCTTATCAAACCGCCCTGCCAGGACACAGGTCCTACTGGGATTCAAGTCCAACACGTCCATTTTATAAAGGTCAACCTGCCGGAAAAGAGGTCCTAATGATCCTGAAATGTGAATCCCTGCCCCCTGCTCCAATCAGTGAAACATGCATTTATCCTCCACCTCATTCTATTCCTATTATCACTGTCGCGTAGTACAGGCAGTAATCCCGAGATTACTACCTTTGGGGTCTTGCTTCTCAACTTCCTTCCCAGCTCCCTATCGTCTGTTTTTAGGAGCTCTTCCCTTTTCTTTTATGCCATTGGTACCAATATGTACCACGACCTCTGGCTATATTCCCTCCCACTGCTGGATATCTTGGACCCTGGCATCTGTGAGTCGAACTACCACTCAGAGAAACCACGCAGTTTCTCTCCTGCGTCCACAGAATCGTCTGGCTAACCCGCTAACTATAGTCCCCTATTACAACTGCCTTTCCCTTCCTTTCCCTACCCTTCCAAGCAACAGGGCCAAACTCTGGTCTAGAGACACTACCACTGTTACTTCCCCTCGGTAGTCTGTCCCCTCCAGCAGTACTTAGACAGGAGTACTTATTGTAAAGCGGGACAGCCACAGGGCTACTCCCTAGTACCTGACACTTCCCCTTCCCTCTCATGACTATTACCGATTTTTCTGTCTCCTGTGGCCCAGTGTGACTAACTGCCAATAACTCCTTTCTGTCACCTCCACGGTCTCCGTAACCGGGCGAAGTTCATTGAGCTGCATCGGCTTCTTAAGGATCTGCAGCTCGACACATCGGGTGCAGCTATGGCCGTCCGGGAGGATGGGAGACTCCAGGACTTGCCACATCTGACACCGAGCATAGAACACCGGCTTCACACACATATTTCGTTTCCGCAATTAACACAGGTAAAACTACCTCACCTCGTCCCGTTACCGGGTAAGCCTTTTTGACCCAAAGCCCTATCACTCTTCTTCTCTCTATCTCCGCTGCCCGCTGGATATGACGGTCTTCTTTTTAAACCTGACGTCAGGGGGATTTTTTTTTTTTTTTCACGCAGAGAATGATGTGTGCGTGGAATGCTCTGCCGTCCGCAGTGGTGGAAGCGGGTGCAATAGAGTCTTTTAAGAGCCTCTTAGATAGGTACAAAGAGCTGAGAATTATAGAGGGCTATTCACTACGGAAATTCCAGTCAATTTCTAGAGTAGGCTACTTGGTCGGCACAACGTTGTGGCCGTATAGAAACATTATAGAAATTATAATTTCTTTTTTCTAAATTCTATGTTCTGGTAAAGTGTATTCTAAGACAAAGCCATGATTTGTCATTGTATTTCCTAAATATTATTGCACTTACTGGCTTTTAGCGGTATTGCTAACACTACTGACTTAACGTCTTTATCACTGAGACAGTTTCCTGAGACAATCTCCTGAAATGACTTGTTTGCGAATTATAACTATTACCGTTACTTGACTGTGGAGATGTGGCTAATGAATGCATACGGTTGGCATCTCGGGCTTCTGGAATATGAATACGTTGTAAAAGATTAAATTAGGTGAAGAGAAAACATTCACTCCTGATTGTGGAGAAATTTACAGTAGTTCATAGTGAGGATATACAAAAGTTATTGAGAATATAACAAGCTAATTTTCCCGGATGAATTTAAGCAGAGCTGACCATACACCCAATTGACTTTCAAAGTCAATTTATGATCAAAGTATCTATTAGTTAGTATATATGTAGAACGCTTTCCGGCTGACATATTCTGTAAATATGGTAACCATTGTAGAATCAATGAAAGACGATACAAACAGCGGTACACATCCAGCGTTCAGAAGAAAAATAACTGCAATTACAAAAGTAAATAAAAAAATAAATAAACAAAGAAACAAAGAAACAAATAGATAATAAAATGCAAAGAGAAACTGGAAACTATCCAACACTTTCCATCAGCCTGCAACAGTTTAATTCCATGTGAATTACACAGGTAAAATAAAGTGGTACAGAACAGTCACCAAAATCCACTCATAATGACATGTTTCATTGCAAAAAGACAATCCTGCTCCAGTTTTATAATCACAGCCTTACAAGTATATTGCAACTGATCCATTATTACATATAGAGTAATACATGATAAACGTCTGGATATAATATTACAGGATATCGAAGCAAAAGAAAAACAATGTATTTAATGAATATATCGATTTGAATACAGAAGTACAGAAATGAAAAAGGAGAAAAACTCGAAAAATGCAGAAATAAAACAGGAAATTGAAAGTCTATGGTACACGGACAGTGTATACATTTTCCCGATTTTAATATCTACAACTGGTTCCATCCGAATGTCACTGCACAATAACAGTGAACAATTCGTTCTGCGGCAACGTCTGTGTAAATTTCCCGAAAGCCACAATACTAAACACGACTGGAATAGTCCGCAAGTTCCTGGAGATTGAGTAAGAGTGTGCTTGTCAATCTCGACAGCTCAGGCTTTACTGATATAAATACATAATAATAAATATGCGATTGTACCGGAGTGAATGCAGAGGAGATTCCACATGCAGTTTCCTCGGATGGAAATTTATTAGAAATCAGGAGGCGAGATGACATTATTCCCCAGAAGGAGATAACGCACTGAGGTTCTCCATAGAAATTCGCAAAGACGATTATCAGAATTCCCGAGGTCTGCAGTGTTAAATGCTTCTCCAAAGCGAAGGACTTGCGCAACGTTTACTGCAGGTTTCGGTAGACTTCATTTCCGTCTTCTGCAAAATGACTGAAGTGACGAGTGAGTTGCATTTCTGCCGATTTGGTCTCGAATGTCCTCAGATCCTGAGCCGCTGAGTTGTTATCCAAAGGGATGTGGCGGTGACTAGAACGGGAACTTGGTGTAAATAAAAGTGGGAGATGGATGTTCCGGACCGCGGGAGGCCATTTGGTCCGCTGCACTCTCAGTATACATACGTTAGGGAAACCAAAGGCAGCTTCTGTGATCGGGATGAGGAACACTTGTGCTGAGTCCACGCCGGTAGGAGAGTACCCGCAACGAATGACTAAGTAAACGCTACTTTGATCTATCTGAATCAATACCCAAGCGGCGTTTGCCTTCAACACTTTCTCATTCTCTGCATTTGAATGTGGCACCGCTGTCTCTTGTCCCAGATCCGACGGTGAGTATTGAGATAGTAAAACAAGTAACTGGTTGGTAGATACAGCATTGAGCTGGAGATTAGAATCACGGAAATAATAGTATAATTGTAGAGTGTATTTGGATACGGAAAGCGGCAGGTAATTAACGGCTTACATTTACGATACCGTAAGCTCTGCTCAATTCATAAATCCTCTAAGAAATGTATAATGTTGTTGGACCAGGCTTATGAAGATTGCTAATCTGGTGCAAAGTTAATCAAATGCTTCTTTAATAAACACACTTCTCGGATGACAAGAACGCTTGTCGAGGCGGGAACCTTTGCAAATGAACTAGGAAAGAAGGGGGTTTGTTCTGCAGTTACCTGTTCCTATTAATCCTGAGCATAATGAAAATAAACCGAGTTGTATGGATATTCCACGTTGCAATCCGTCAGTTTTGGAAAGGAGGAAATGCATTGCAATCCGAAATTGCTGCGGAAACGGCAAAATGTCGACCAATGCGCATCTAGACGTGAAAACGAACAACAATGAATTTGGCACCGTCCTGCACATTTATATACTGCATCTGGGAGGTAAATGGGTAAATACATGTTTGGGTGTAGGGTGCGGCTGTGAAATAGACACCGCTAGTCTCAGGGGTGATCTATGTGAAGAGAATGATGGTAGTGTTAAATGAATATATCTCATCTACATTTATTCGTGGGACTGACATAGGTTTGTGAGTCACTTTGGGGACTGTTCTATAGGAGGCATATCAACATTATAATGGATGAAGTGTTGAAGTTCTTCATGAATATCCTCGGATACTGGCCATCTGTATCCCGGGATATTATAGGAAACAAGATCAGAGATCATTGTGACCTCTGCAGAGACCTTCGTGCCCTCCTGATCAAACGTTAATGTTTCGAAAGTCCGAGAGATATCTAAAGATGTGCCATTACATGAAGGAAGCAGAGATAAGCCAGGGTAGACGAGTTTTTCAACGGTGGGGAGTCAGCTATTGGATGGGATTCAGCTGGGCGGGATTTGCCCGCAAATACAATTAATGTCGCCGGCAGAGCAGTCACTTTGAAATCGTGGGGAAATAAGTGACATGTGAAATACTGCGTATGAAGGTGTGGAGGAAGCATTTTGGAACGGAAGTCTTCTGTGTAGCAAGTTTTAACTGGGGAGAAAAGTCCGAAATAAGAGATGCATATGGAGTTATGTCCTTGATCCTGATTTCCTGTTAGCTACCTTGCAGTTTATTTCGGCATTAACGAGGACAAATGCAGTGCTGGAATTTATTTCAAGCAGATTCTAATTTGATGACAAATAAATTGTAGAGACATTAGATGCAGTGAGGAAACGAAGTTTTTTATAGGTCTAAGTGTTTCTGGGCGATGGAAAGAGATTGGGTTGAGGAAGATTCACCCAAGGACGAAACGTGGAAGACCTCGATGGAAAATATAGATCAATTCTGCTTCTACACCCAGTGGTGTAATGGTCTTTACCGTGCAATTTGACCGTCTGAATTAACCATTCACCTTTCGCTAAAATCCTTTCTCAAGTGCCTATTGAGATTCTACATTGAAATTCTGTGCTACTTCCTAAAAACACTCAAGGAAATTAGTAATAAATGCTCCTTCCTCACAGCTTCATGCAAGAAAACTTCAGAAATAAACTTTTTGCAGATGATAGTTGTGGCATGTTGAGCTATTCCCTGTGCAGATGAATGCATCACAAAGTTGATACAAACTCACTCGATGCAGGTAAACTCACAGTTGAAGTTAACATATCTGTATACGAGGATGCAGACTGCTTATAGCGAGTTGGAGGACGTGCCGAAGATGTACATAATATTCTGAATCCCTTTGCAGCTCTGTTTCCTCACTATGAGTATGGACCAGGTCCGATCTGATCTGCCGCGCGTTCCGTGTAAATTCCGCCTCGGTCTCCTTGTGACGCCAATATTTCTGTCAGGTGCTCTGCTTCCTCTCCGTCGCCGCGAAGCAACGGCTTTGTAGGTCATTTGACCGATGAGTATTAGGATGGGGTTCAGGCTTCATCGTCAAAAGGGGTGTGGCGGCGACAGAAGCGGAAATTTAGTGTAAACAAGTAAAAGGTAGCGGGGGTTTAATATTTGCTAGGAGGGGGACGTCGCGGGCTGCAGATGCCGAAGGGTCTGTTAGTGTGCTCTGTCCCGCTCGGGCTCTAAACCGGCTTGATTCACCCCCACCCCTGCCACGTTCTCCGAGGTACGCCAGATCTGCAGTGTCAAGGTGGAAAACACTGCGACCGCCTCTAAAAAAACTTAAATATTTTATTTATGAATTAGTTGAATAGTTGACGTGAGCAGATATTTCGCTGCGCTGATGAACTGCTCTCTGAACTTGGACTGAGTTACCCCATAAATAAATGTGTTTGTACAGCAACTTAATATCACCAGCATGTATCCGGATTGTTGAAATATGTGCTCCGAATCGTTGTAATAATTTTGATCCAATCCAGCAATTGTGTTATAAAGAAACTCGGCAACATTCACCGACCACAGTGTGATGAAGCTTCCGGAAATGGTGAGAAGTAAGATCACAGACCTCCTCCTGCTCTCCATCTCCGGGTCACTGCGGTTCTCCGCCTTATCATTACCTCTCAGCCCCTTACGGACGCGACTAGTAACTAATATGTCTGACTGTCAGAATATTTAACAGTAGTATTAACACGAATGGGAGTAACGGGGTTAGAACGGTAGAGACCCATCTATATCCCACCCATCCGGGATACGTATAGTAGCCCGGCTTTAGAATGCAGTCCCAGGGTATATTGTTAATCAGTTTCACAGGACTATACACAAAGAAGTTGGGCACATTTTTAAAACAGAGCAGAACGCCGGTGGTTGTCAGAAGCGCAGCCGCTGTTTTCCCGGTGCAATACTTTGCTTTCAGATTCAGACAACAGATGGTGACAAACCGATCAAACGTGAAAGCGACAGTGAACCAGACAGAACAGTCTGTGGCTGTTTCTCCCAGGGAAGAAATGACACTACACACCGGGGTGATGTCCAGGAAAGATCCGGGGAAGTAATAATAACTGACCCGCCACAGTAGGACCTCAAAGATGATGGTTTGTAGATCCGCTGCTGCCATAGCCACCAGGTAGCGAGTGGTGCAGGTGGAGAGGCCACATTTTCCCCCGGACAGGATCACAATCGCCACTAAATTCACTGCGGGAACAACGAGAAGAATGAATGAATTTTTGTCTCGCCTCTCCTTTGGTCTCGGGGCGGAGATAAGTCTGAAATTGTGAACGACAAAACTTTTCTCAACGTTCAATTATTGGATGATTAAAAGCGTAAAGTGGGAGTCACAGATTGCTTCAAGCGAGTGCATGCTGGTTGAAAGGTTACGGTACTCGTTACTGGCGGAGGGGCACTGTTTGTGGGAGGAGGTGTTGTAAACGTATAAACTAGGGCGCTCTGGGAAAATAAATATAACTCCACCACCTGCAAGTTTGCGACTGATGTGCAAAGCCAGGATGCCTCGGCAACTTCCGCCACATTCCCGTCACCTATGTTCTGACAATCTCCATTCAGCTCAGATGAAAATCTCCGTTTCGGTTCACTTCCAACAAAATCAAAGTTGAAACAAAATTAGTTTCTCCCGTTCTAACGTCCTGACGAAGGGTCCCGGCCCGAAATGTCGACAGTGCTTCTCCTATAGATGCAGCCTGGCCTGCTGTGCTCCACGAGCACTTGAGTGTGTTGCTTGTTCTCTCGTTTTGCATGTCTTAGTCTCACTTCTTTGATTCCCTGCTGCTATACATTTTCCTATATAAATAAACCCTATGTCAATAAATCCTATCTGAAAGTTTCATTTTTTGCTTTTAAATATATTGGCTCGCCCTTGGAATTTTCCGATTTTTTTGCACGTTAGAGTTTAATCCATTCAATTTGCAAAAGAAAGACAACATAAGTGGTTCAAATATCTGCCTCTTTCAGCAATACTTGCAAATTATTACAGCACTATTACCAACGCTTGAATGCTCATTGCTCCAGAGCGGAATATCGCATGATCCTTGCGCTGGGTTGGCTCTTATCTGCCTTTTCATTTCACATACAATAGGAAGTGGAAGCAACCTTGGTACACTAAAACGCACACAGACCAGTTTCCAATTTTCGAAACTCCCAATGGTTTGGTGTCTGACTCAGAAGTGATGTGTACCGCGATACCCTGACATTCAACTTGTATACGTTTCCGCATTTCCCTCAAATTTGCAGCAGTTTCTTAAAATACAGAGCAACATCTTTAAGTTTATATCAAAACATACTGCGCCATTGATTCGGATAAAGAGGCCAGTAAAGGTGTGGGGCGCAGGGAATGACGGGAGTTTATTTTGAAAGCGGCTTTGCATTATTAAATCAAAACTGTCTGCTATGAATTTACAGAATGAAACCACCTCGCTGATCATCCATACCGCATCTGTTACAACGGCCGGTTTACTTTCATCCGAGGCCACGGTTTAAACTGCGAGGGAACGTTCGAACGAAGGCAGAATTTCTTCCCAGAGCATGTACCGCACTCGGTGATACAGGGGCATCACAACACTGTCGGTCATCAAAGACCGCACACACAGAACCGCAAAAGCTAGCTCGCTTCTTATCTTACCAAGAACACCGATGACGGCAATGATCAAGTAATATATCTTTCTCACACGGTAAATTGTTTCAAACATGCTGAGTGAGATTCAGCCTGTCTTCCAGCTGCTCACGATCTCGCTGAAGAAACTCTGTGCTGATCAATCTCCACGGTCATTCATTTATAGTCGCTCCAGCACGCTGAATATTCAATACTACACAAGGCTGACTTGTCTTCCAACAGCTGGGGTAAAAATAAACATGATGTAATTCAAGTCAAATCCCAAGTGTGATGAGGTATGGATAGCCGAACACGAAATTGCAAAATTACAAAGACGAAGGAATGACGATTTACGAATTCAGTGAATACCGATGTGAACCACTCCCCGGCTCACCCCGGGTTCCATGATTGTTATGGTAGATCTTGTTCAACTGCACAGATTTTGTAATCATTGATAAACCTTCTACTCTCATTGGAATGCTCTGTTGCATTGAGGTACTGAACGCACGGAAACTGCGAATGTAATTAACTGCAATAAAATGCTGAAGGAACACCACAGGTCAGGCAGCATCGATGGAATTGAACGAACAGTTGGCTTTTATTGCCGAGACCCTCGTCCAAATGAATTAACACTTCATCGAGTACCTCAGCTCCGTCAACAAAAAGCGGGAGTTCTCAGTGGCCAACCATTTCAGTGTGTATCACCATTCCCGATTCGACATTTGGGAACACTTCCTCCTATTCTGCCATGATGATGCCCTCTCAGGCTGGAGGTCTAACACCTTATATTCCGTTCGGATAATTTCCAATCTCACTGCACGAAGATGGATATCTCCGTCTTCTAGTATTTCCACTCCACTTTCCCTCTTCTTCATTTCCCCGCTCTGGCTTCCTATGCTTCTCTCCTGCTGCCTATCACCTCCCGCGGCTGCACAATTTCCTTCCCTTTCTCTCACCATACGCTCTCGACCCCGATCAGATTCCTTCTCCAGGCCATTGCCTTTTCCACATCATATTCCAGCACTTACCTCGTGCCCCAACCTGCACCATCGAGTTTCACCTTCCAGAAACACCTACCACCTTCAAGGTTGTCCGCCTCCCCCATTCCCACACCTCTTTAAACAGGCATCGTCTACCTTTTTCCAAGGCAGTTGAAGGGTCCGGGCGCGAAACATCAACTGTTTATTCATTTCAACACATGCTTCCTGACCGACTGTGTTCTGCCTGCATTTTGTATGTGCGTCAGATTGAGGTCGTACCTCACAGCAAACTAGGCCCCATGGAAGTTCGCACTGGTATGAAGCAAAGTAATACAACAGTTCTAGGCATGACCCGCGTATAAACCGCCAGATCATCTGTCTTCATTATCTTTCTACCAACAATGACCATTGGTAGAATTGTTGATAGTGAGGTTGCCTTTACACATTTGACAATCTGAACTGCATTTTCACTGTAAGTAAGACACAACATTTAGATTCCGGGTTTATTTTTCCCCGGACATGCACAGAGATGTACGCATGCGCTGAACCGAAGCGCTCACAAGAAGACCCTTTCGTGATGTCGAGATGCTCAGTGCAGAAATACGACAATGGGACGTCAGTTATGGGGTGAAATTGCTCAGTTTGTCAGATGATCAGTGAAGGGCAAATCGGAGTCAATACTGAGGCACGTGGTGAATAACTTCCATGGATGTAGCAGAGAGAAGGACAACCGATGTAAAAGAAAGAAAGAGGGCGAAGAAACGGACGGATTATAACAGGAGCAGAAGGAGTAGCTGTTATCATGTAAACTGCAAGAACTTCCAAAGAAGCACAGGGCCTCTGTAGTTTTAGTCCAGTGCAGTCCCAGGAGATTTCCCAAGTCTGTGTAGTGCCAGACGACTTTCACATCTATTGCCTGATGCAGATGGGAATGCAGGGCGTCTTCGCCTTCCTCAGCTCCAACACCAACTCTTTCGTGTTCATGCTGCTGAGCAACAGGTGATTCAGCACACAGTACCACTCTTCCGTCCTCACCCTCTTACCCTGTCTGATACAGCCCTCAGCGGACGAATCTGTGTTTGGCAGGACTCCAAGTTGCATTAGGAAGTATTGGTATTTGGTGAACAGGAATGGGGACTGGACTGTGCACCGAGGTGCCTGTGTGTTTGAAAAGCAGCTCTGTAACCTCACATTCTGTGGCATTCAGAACATGTGGTCAGTAATAGGGGACACTAGTGGAGTATCCACCTGCATTTCTGTGTGCTTACACCTCGTAAAACAGGCGTTATGGTGTAAAAGCACGGAGAAATAAAATAACATGACTCTCACATTGCTGCCTTTATCGTTCAGATGGGTGAAAACCATCCAGGATTAAAAAAAATAAGCAATAGACAATAGGTGCAGGAGTTGGCCATTCGGCCATTCTAGCCAGCACCGCCATTCACTGTGATCATGGCTGATCATTTACATTCAGTACCCCGTTCTTGCCCTCTCCCCATATCTCTTGACCCCACTATCTATAGGAGCTCTATCTAATTCTCTCTAGAATGCATCCAGAGACGACGCCTTCACTGCCTTCTGCGGCAAAGCATTCCACATATCCACCACTCTCGGCATGATAAAAGTTTTTCCGCATCTCTGTTCTAAATGGCCTACCTCTTATTCTTAAACTGCGGCCTTTAGTTCTGTACTCACCCATCAACGGGAACATGCTTCCTGCCTCCAGCATGTCCAATCCCTTAATAATCGTATATGTTTCAATCAGATCCTCTCTCATTCTTCTAAATTCCAGTGTATATAAGCCCAATTGCTCCAATCTTTCAACATATGCCAGTCCTGCCATTCCGGGAATTAACCTTGTGAACCTACGCTGCACTCACTCAAGAGCAAGAATGTCCTTCCTCAAATTTGGAGACCAGAACTGCACACAATACTCCAGGTGGGGTCTCACCAGGGCCCCGTACAGCTGTAGAAAAACCTCTTTACTCCTATGCTCAACTCCCCTTGTTCTGAAGGCCAAAAAGCCATTATCTTTCTTCACTGCCTGCTGTACCTGTATGCTTTCTTTCATTGACTGATGCACAAGAACACCTAGAACATGTTGTACTTCCCCATTTTCTAACTAGACTCCATTTAGATAGTAATCTGCCTTCTTGTTCTTTCCACCAAAGTGAATAACCTTACACTTATCCACATTAAACTGCATCGCCATACATTTGCCCACTCACCTAGCGTGTCCAAGTCACCCTGCATTCTCATAACATCTTCCTGACTTTTCACATTGCCACCCAGCTTTGTGTCATCGGCAAATTTGCTAATGTTACTTTCAATGCCTTCATCTAAATCATTAATTTATATTGTAAACAGCTGCGGTCTTAGCACCGCACCTTGCAGTAGCCCACTGGTTACAGCCTGCCATTCCGAAAGGGACCCGTTAATCGCATCTCTTTGTTCCCTGTCAGCCAGCCAATTTTCAATCCATGTCAGTACTCTGCCCCCAATACCATGTGCCCTAATTTTGCCCACTAACTCCTATGTGGGACTTTATCAAAAGCTTTCTGAAAGTCCAGGTACACTACATCCACTGGCTCTCCCTCAAAACTCCAGAAGATTATTCAATATTTTCCCTTCGTAAATCCATGCTGACTTGGACTGATCCTTCTACTGCTCTCCAAATGTGTTGTAATTTCCTCTTTTATAATTTACTCCAGCATCTTTCCCACCACTGACGTCAGGCTAAGCGGTCTATAATTCCCTGTTTTCACTTTCCATCATTTCTTGAAAAGTGGGACAACATTAGCCAGGCTCCAGTCAGCAGGAACTGTTCCTGAATCTATAGAACATTGGGAAATGGTTACCAATGCGTCCACAATTTCTAGAGCCTCCTCTTTAATTACCTTGGGATGCAGACCATCAGGTCCCGGGGACTTTTCAGCCTTCAGACTCAGTCTATCCAACACATCTTCTTTCCTCAGATAAATTTCCTTCAGTATATACATTACCCTAGTTCCTTTGGCCACTATTACATCTGCAAGATTGTTTGTCTCTTCCCTAGTGAAGACAGATCCAAAGTACCTGTTCAACTCATCTGCCATTTCCTTGTTCCCCATAATAAATTCGCCCGTTTCGGTCTTCAAAGGCCCAATTTTGGTCTTAACTATTTTTTTGCTATTCACATACCTAAAGAAGCTTTTACTATCCTCCTTTATATTCTTGGCTAGTTTACCTTCGTACCTCAGTTTTTCTTGGCGTATTTCCTTTTTTG